>NC_035448.2:82146486-82446486 GCF_002127325.2 Helianthus annuus
AATAGTTCGATAGCACAACAATGAGTAACGCGGAGATGCAAACAAGTGTAAATGGATCGAATAGTCTGGTCGATCTGTAGGATCGTATGCTGACCCGAACGAGTCACTCAGAGGTTATCTCTTGCGTTTCAGATGCGGAATAATAAGAAATACAAGTAGAAGTAGCTTGTTCTCCTTTCTAACTGCTTGTTTTATTGATAACAAACGTTTTACAGCTCGATCGTCACACCGACAGAGCTTCGGTGTGGAATTTCACATACACCCTTATGAGGATCGCTCAAGCAACACCTATATATAAGCTGCTAGGACCGCTCATGTGTCACATGTCCATATGAGCGGTCCAGACATGTACACATAAGCGACCTACACTTGACACATAAGCGACCCAAAACTTCTATGTTCCTATGAGCGACCCACACATATAAAACCTATACAGACTCCCGTTTTCTCGTATTTCGTGCCCTATGCTTATACAATACGACATAAGACCTGATCCTAGACACCTAGACGTAATCAACAGATGTAGTGCACTAACAGACTCCCCCTCAGATGTTGATGGAGTCGCCAACACACCTTGACTGTAAAACTGTGTCTTCACTTCTGCAGTCTAGACCAGTCTCTGGGCTTTCTCTTTCCCTCTATCTTCAGACTCCCCCTCTCGATTTACTGGCATTCTTTTGGCTTGAAACAGGTTCGATCGAATGGGCTGTTCGATTGGCTTGAAAGTCCGTTTGAAAAGTCCTGTTCGATCGGCCGGTAGGCTCGATCGGCTGGCCCATTCGAGTGGATTGTTTCTTCCTCTGATGTGTTTGTGTATGATGGTTTGAACTTTTGAAGTTTTCGTTGTAGTATTTGAGAACACTGAAGTGTTCTTACCTTTCAGGTCGATCGATCGAACGGTCTGTTCGATCGGCGGCTTAACCGATCGGTTAGGAACTTCAGAGGTGGTCCTCAGCAGAATGTCGCTCGATCGAACAGTCTGTTCGATCGGCTGGCACTCCACACTACGAACGAGTTGCAAATTCGATTGAGTGTTAAAGCATAGTATCTCATGATCCGAAGAGTAATGTTTACCAATCGAGTAGTGTATTCGATCGAACATCACTTCGTCAATAGCATGCTTCATGAAATCTGAAAAGTGTGGAACCATGTGCTAGCCGATCGGCTGGCCCGGCCGATCAGCTGGTATGTTCGATCGACCGGGCTGTTCGTTCGAACAGCCTAGCCGTTCGGCCAGCAGTCCTGACCTGGTCGGCCTTTCGTCTAACACTTGGCTGTTTGGTCATTTGTCATGATTTTAAGGTGTTTCGACAGCGAGTTAAACCATTATAACGTGGGTCTTTACTTGCTTCACCGGTTCGGACAGGAATCACCCAAGTCCGGCTGGTGAACTGTTCGGAACGGTAGTTTGATGTTTAACCCGAAATCGGTGAACCTTGTAGATAGTATCCGAATCTTGAACCTTTTAACCGTTAGAATGATTAGTTAGTTGGTTCGAGTTCCGTTTCTATCGGTTTTAAGGTTTTAAGTGTAAATTGTTGAAGAAAGTTGGAAATCATTCATAAAAATGTTAAGATTCTTACAAATCTTAGTTTGTTCATGTGGAAATCGGTCAGATCTAAGCTATTCATGGTTGAATGAGGCCAAAGTTTGATGTTCTTCAAGAACACCATGATGACATCACCCAAGAACACTTAGATCTTGGTGATTTCATGGTTAGAAATCAAGTTTTGAAGGATAGAAAGGTGTAGAATCACGTAATGATCAAAAACGTACAAGAATTAGAGTGAAAACTTACCGGAGTTGAGAGAAATCTGAGAGAAGGTGAAGAACAAGGCTGGTTCAGTCGGAGCTTTCCAAAATAGTAAGGGTGATAATGACAGGGCTATTTATAGGCTCCAAAAGAGGAAGGTGTCAGCCGATCGGCCAGGAGCTCCGATCGAATGGTCTGCTCGATCGGCTAGGAACATGCTAGCCGATCGGCTGGCCTGTTCGATCAGGATGCCTCTTGTTCGATCAGCAACCCTTTTTGAGTATTTCGCGATGATTTTCGATGTTTCGATTTCGATGGACGATGATCCGAATACGATAGTGTTCCTAGTCAAATTACTTTCAGTCCCAACTACTATATCTATCATATAATCTTCTATAAGTCATGCTTCGATGTCGGTTTCGATTGAGTTCGATTGCCTTTCGAGTTTCGATTCGATTTTCGATTGATTCGCTTGAATACCACACAAACGTAAGGTAAACATGCACAAGTAACACATAAGGCACACACATACGTAAGCATTACCACACCAGTTTCGCATAGCTTCGAGTCTCGAGTTCGATTGATTGATTTGATTAACTTGATTATTGATTGATTAACTTTATCGCATTGTTACTTCTTAATATTCACAGTCGTAAATCGGTCGCATTGATTAATCATTCGATCATTTCATTTAGACAACACTTACTGCACATAATACAAATAAAACACAAATCGACTAATTACAGTCAAAGAAGTCAAAGTTGACCTGGACTTTGACTTTGACTTTGGCATTCGAAATCACGAGGTGTTACAGCCTCCCCTTGTTTAGGGAATTTCGTCCCGAAATTAGCTCGAAGCTGCACATCACCGTGAGTCATTTTACAATTTGATGCTTCAGATCTATTTAAACAACTGCGGGTACTTGGCCTTCATGTCGCTTTCGAGTTCCCAAGTGAACTCCGCGCCTCGCTTGCCTTCCCATCGGATTTTCACGATAGGGATACGTGAGCGCCTGAGTTGCTTGGTTTGGCGATCCATGATTTCGACAGGCTTTTCCACGAAGTGTAGGGTTTCGTTGACCTGAAGATCGTCGAGTGGTACGATTAGATCATGATCATCAAGGCATTTTCGGAGGTTAGACACATGGAAAGTCGGGTGGACGTTACTGAGTTCCTCCGGTAGTTCGAGTCTATTGGCAACTTTTCCGATCCTTTCCAGAATCTTAAAAGGTCCAATATATCGGGGCGCTAGTTTCCCTTTCTTGCCGAATCTCACTACACCCTTCCAAGGGGATACCTTTAGGAGTACATAGTCGCCAACGTCAAATTCAAGGGGCTTGCGTCTTCTATCGGCGTAACTTTTTTTGTCTACTTCGAGCTTTTACCAAGTTGTCTCGAATCTGGTGGATTTTGTCAGTCGTTTCTTGTAGGATCTCGGGACCGGTTAGTTGTGAGTGACCGATCTCGTGCTACACAATAGGCGATCGACATCTCCTACCATATAAGGCTTCGAATGGTGCCATTTGAATGCTGGCATGATAGCTGTTATTGTACGAGAATTCAACCAATGGCAGGTGTTTGTTCCAACTACCACCAAAATCTATGACACATGCCCGGAGCATGTCTTCAAGAGTACGGATCGTTCTTTCAGTCTGTCCATCGGTTTGTGGATGGAATGCAGTACTCAGATTAAGCGACGTACCAAGAGCCGCTTGAAACGTTTCCCACAACCGAGAAGTAAACCGAGCATCACGGTCAGAGATGATGTCGCGAGGCGTACCATGATTACAAATGATCTCGTCGGTGGTAGATTTGGGCTAGTCGTTCACCTTGTAGTCTTCTCGTATTGGCAAAAAGTGGGCTGACTTGGTTAGACGATCAACTATAACACAAATACTGTCGTGACCTGATGGCGTGGGCGGGAGTATCGTTATGAATCCATAGCTATACTCTCCCATTCCATATAGGTAGCGGTTGTTCGAGTGGCCAGAAGGTCTTTGATGTTAGCCTTCTCTTGCACAAGTTAAGCAACTTCCAACGTAGAGACGATATCCCGTTTCATTCCCGCCACCATACTTGTAACGCAGGTCCTGGTACATTTGTCAGCACCGGGATGAATGGATATCGGGATTTGTGGGCTTCATTCATGATAATCTTTCGCATATCGGTCCGTTTAGGGATCCAGATTTGGTCCAGATAGTAAAATATCCCACCAACTTTGCTTACTAACTGAGCTCTATCGTGATAGATCCTCTCTCTCTTCAATGTACGCTCGTTAAAGCAAGCATGTTGACCATCACGAATAAGGGCTTCGAGGTTATGCTGGGCTTGAACGTTTCGGATACTGAGCACGTAACTCTTTCTGCTGAGTGCGTTGGCAACAACATTCGCTTTGCCTGGGTGATAGAATCTCACAGTCGTAATCGTTGAGGAGTTCTACCCATCGGCGTTGACGCATATTAAGTTCCTTTGATTGAAGATATGTTGTAAACTCCTGTGATCCGTGTAGATTGTACACTTAGTGCCATACAGGTAGTGTCTCCAAATCTTTAATGCAAAGACAACCGCCTAGCTCGAGGTCATGGGTTGTATAGTTCTTCTCGTGGATCTTGAGCTGTCGAGATGCGTAAGCTATAACCTTGTCTCGCTGCATGAGGACACAACCAAGACCAAGGTTGGAAGCATCACAGTAGACAATGAAATCGTTGCTTCCGTCGGGCAGCGTAAGAATCGGAGCGTTGCACAGCATGTGCTGAGGGTTTGAAAGGCAGACTCTTGTGCGTTCCCCACACAAAAGGTTTGTCTTTATGAGTAAGAGCGGTAAGCGGCACAACGATTTTGGAGAATCCTTCAATAAATCGTCGGTAATAGCCCGCTAGTCCGAGAAAAGAACGAACTTCAGACGGGTTCTTAGGCGTAATCCAACTTTTGAAGGCTTCAATCTTTGCGGGATCGACGTGTATTCCCTGACTATTCACAATGTGACCCAGAAACTGAACTTCCTCTAACCAGAATTCACACTTGGAGAACTTGGCGTAGAGTTGATTCCCTGAAGTAACTCGAGAACCAAACGTAGATGTTGCGCGTGTTCGGCTTTTGATTTGGAATAGATCAAGCTCATCAATGAACACGATGACGAAACGGTCTAAGAAAGGCTTACACACGCGATTCATCAGATCCATAAAACCGAGGGTGCGTTAGTTAAACCAAAAGGCATAACAACGAATTCGTAGTGGCCATATCGGGTTCGAAAAGCGGTTTTGGGGCTGTCTTTCTTGAATCCGCAACTGATGATAGCCTGAACGTAGATCGATCCTTGAGAAACACTTGGCACCTTGCAGCTGATCAAATAAGTCGTCGATTCGAGGCAGAGGGTATCGATTCTTAACGGTTAGCTTATTCAACTCCCGATAATCGATGCACATCCGGAACGACCCGTCCTTCTTTTTGACGAAAAGGACTGGCGCGCCCAAGGAGAGGTGCTTGGGCGAATAAAGCCTTTTTCGAGTAATTCCTGAAGTTGGTTCGAGAGTTCCCTCATTTCGGATGGAGCGAGTCGATACGGAGCTTTGGCAACGGGGTTAGCTCCAGGAATGAGGTCAATACGAAAGTCGATATCACGACTTCGCGGTAGTCCGGGGAGATCATCAGGGAACACCCTGAGGAAACTCACGGACCACTTGGAACATCTCTGACTTTCAACTTTCTTTTTCTTTTCCTTCTCCGCTACTACAATGTTGGCCAAGAAAGCTCGGTATTCCTTGCGGAGATACTTGCTGGCTTGAATGCACGACATAAGCTTGAGACCTTTCGACGCTGTTTTCACCGTATACACATAGAAGATCACCATTTGCGAGCGAGAATCGAATCATCTTTTCGCAGCACACAACTTCAGCATGGTTTTCGCGAAGAAAGTCCATGCCTACTATTGATGTCGAAACTTCCGACTTGCATCGGAATAAGGTCGATTGGAAAGATGTGATTGTTGAGCTCGAGGGTACAATCACGAAGAACAGAGCTAACTGTGACAATACTTCCAGTAGCGACTTCGACTTCGAATGACGAGGACAGATAAGAGCGCTTACGACTAAGGAGTTTCTCGAATTCAAAGGACACAAAGCAGTTATCGGCTCCAGTATCAAACAAACATGATGCATAAATACCATTCACAAGGAACGTACCATTAACCACGTTGTTATCCGCCTGAGCCTGACGGGCATTGATGTTGAAGGTTCGAGGCATGGGCTGCTTGCTCACTACAAGAAAATGAAGCTAATGTAACTCTAGTAAAATGTTACATTAGGCCTTGAAAAGGTTGCATTAGGCCTAATGCAACCTTATATTGGGAGCTGCATTAAAAGCAGTTGCATTAGACCAATGCAACTTTTTTGAAGCCTAATGCAACCATTTTTGTAAGTGTTGCGTTTACTATTCAAATGCAACCTTTATTGTATGCAACCTTTTTACATTCTAATGCAACTTTTCCTACACTTAAATGCAACTTTTTATATACTATAATGCAACCTTTATTATAGTTTTGTTACAAAATAGCAACCTTTTTTTAAGCTTAATGCAACCTTTTTTTACAGTAAATGCAACCTTTTTACACGCAAATGCAACTTCTGACATAAATATAATTGTTAATAATTAATATGAATTTAATTGCAATTTAGCCAAAACAATATTAACACCAAATATCATTGCTAGTCAAATAGTGTACCTTAACATACTTTTCCAAACTCAAATAACAAAAAAAGTCAATACCAAAGTGTCAATTACAATAATAAAGAGTAACTAAAACATTCTACGCATCTTGATCTTCAACTTGTAGTTGTTTCGTAACATTTCCACACAGATCTTCCAAGTCTTGTCGTTGGATATCAATATCTTGTCGTATAGCTTCAAAGTCAACTTTTTTTCTTTCATGATCCTCTTTATTCACTTAATGAGTTTCAAACGACTGCTTTTTCACAACTTTAGCTTGCAAAAACCTCCTGAAGAAATTGTCCCGTCATCTGTATATGGATGTTCCCAACGTACCAACATTTTCTCAAAAATAAAAGAAGAAATTAAAAGAAAACACATTTAGCTACAGAATAATACACAATTTCCAGTAGACATAAAACATAGAGCCATCCTACATTTAACACTTTTGCATATCACAACTATAAACCTCAGTACTGTGTGTATTGGGGGACGAGAAAAACAAATTGGTAAGATATAGCAAATTATAAAACACTTACTTGGTTACCAGGGACATACTAAGGCATTCGTCATGCTTGAACATGCATATGAAAGGAGAATAACAAACTAAAAAATCATATGTAAACCGCTCACACTGCGAGATGTATTTGGTTCAAACCTAGGAGGCAGATTTCTGCTTGGGATTGGCTCAATCTGCAAAACAGAAAAAGTGAACAAAAAGAAAACCGAGAAGAAAAGGCAAGCTAAGAGTAAAAAGGGATAAACTTTCAAGTGAAAATAAAGCCACTCCTGTTGAGTAGCATACACATAAATATTTGTTTTTATGTTCTATAACGAGCTGATGAAGCTTGGCATTCTTCAAAAGCAATTAGAATCGCCTAACCATATTAGTGTCACTGACACGATGTTTTTCCCAGTCCACTATTATATTAGTTAACAGAAAATTATGAGGGTCGTGAGGAATAATGGGTGGTCGATAGAGATGTAAATGAGCTGAGCTACTCAAGATCACTCGAAAAAGAGCTTGAAACGAGCCGAGCTTAAACGAGCTCAAGCTTGACTTGTGATGCTTAAACCGACTCGGGAGCCTAAACGAGCCCATTATTTATACAATTTTTAACTGATATAATAAATATATATTTCAAATTATAATAATTAGTATCAAATTGTTTTCTATTTTTAAAAACGCATTAGTTAGTTATTACACTTTCTAAGAAAATAGACATAAAAGTGTTTACGATAGAGATCTCAGGCTCTGGTCAACTGGTTTGCATCCCTATTCATAACATGGCAAAAGATCTTTGATGGAATTTTATACATACTAACTCCTTTAAATTGTCAACCAATAGTATTTACGTTATAAGGATATAAAATGACAGATAGATTGAACATCTGAACTTGAATAAAAAGTCGTTACGTATTACCCGAACCAAAACAGTTTTTTTTTTCTAAATTGACCCATCCTGGCCCGAACCCTAAAAACCCAAACCCATTCTACCCGGACATGCCACCCGACCCGCTGATTTTGCCACCTCTAATAAGAATGTACTAAATTCCTAGCTGCAACAATAATTAAAGAAATCTTCATTACATATAGAATTATAGATATAAGATAGTTATTTAAAATTTAAAAAAAAACATTTTTATTTAACTTTAACTTCATATAAAGGGTAACAAATCACCTAAAAAAGCATGTAAGGGGTCCATGTTTTAATCTAAGACTTCATAGTTCAACCCTAAGCTTCTGTGCCTAAACAACTTTCGTAGCTTTCTCCTGAGTATTTAAGAAACTATGCTGATGAAATTAATATAAAAATCAAACTTACTTATAAAAATCAAAGTGTAGCATGCTGAAACATTAAAAAGTGTAAATTAAGAGCTGATGACCTTTTTACTCGTGATAAGATAGACACGCATAATTAATAGGATGTAAGCCAGCCACTGCAATGAACGGACTAATTGCGTCATACTGAATCAAATTCTCAATCGTGGATTGTCCGATCACCACCAGCACCCACTCTTCTTTCACCGCCTATCGACCTTCTCAACCCTCCCAACATACTGGGTAAGACCTGCAGATACCAATACTTAGCGTATATAAACTCTAAAAATACATATTTATCTTTGAATCACAGAAGCAAAATAGATTACAATTATGTTTTCACAAATAATGGAGTTTTACAAACAACTAGTGGAATTTCTAATCTTTAATACCTTACAAGAACAAAAGGCAAGATACCAAAGAAATCTAAGTTTTTTAATATGCAAAACACTTCCTCATTCCATACCATCTAAAACAATCTTTAGGACTGCTATAGATGAACTAATTTGATTGTATGAGGCAATTAATAGGTCCAAAATATGGAATACCATATCACACAAAAGAGGCCAGTAATCTGCATCTTGAAAACTTTGTTGAAGCATTACATCAAACAGTTGGTGTGCATCTTTAAACCTTTAGTTTTAAACGGCACAACATAAAATCTTGGCCCTAAATCATAAAGTTACATATCTGGATCACCACCATAATGAAATAAAAGAGATAATTACACTAATAATCTTATACAGTTCGGCTAGTACCTTAGTAACAAAGACATGTTAGTCCTGGTTTGAAGCCCTTGTAACAATGTGTTACGATACAAAATGGTGATCAAGAAGTAATGAGCCAAAGATAGAGAAGAAGAAGAAATCACAGAGAGAAGAAGAGATGGATCGTGAGGAAATATTCTTAATTAGGGCATTTTAGGAGGCTGTGAGATTTTGGTGGGAAGATGAAAATGAAAAATTAAAACTGAGAGGGAAATATGAGGAGAGTATGTTTAGTGGGGAAACTGAATTTGGGGAATGAAAAATAAAGCATTTTTTAATTTCAAATAGATAAAAATAACAAATGTTATAAGTTATTTTTTATTTATTTTTAATCAAACTCATATAAGAAATCAAATAATATATTATATAAAACTAATAGGATATTGTATATAAGAGTTGTATAAAATATGAATATATATATATATACACACACAAAATAAAACTATAAAATAATTCTTAATAAGTCATGTTAGGCGTTTAGAGATACACTCATGCATGTCTTAATGAACTATATTGACTTCCAATGAGTTATATATATATATATATATATATTTTTTTTTAGTATCAGCATGTGTCATCTTTTATTTTCAATTTTAGGTATTTTTTAAATTAATCAAACCACTTATTTTATAACAAAAGAGTATATATCAAATATGACAAAACAAGAATATATGTTTTTTTTACTATTTACAAATCAAACATTTTTAAGATTTTTTCTCACTTTCATTGAATTACGCAATAACAGTTGCATATAAATTTTAATAATGCAACTTTTCAAAAAAAAGGGTTGCAATTTTTAATAAGATTTGCAAACTTCAAAATAAAAAGGTTGCAATTTCATTAAAGTTTTGCAACCTTTAATGAAAAATGTTGCATTAGATCTTTTAATGCAACCTTTATAATGAACGAAGTTGCATTAGAGTCAAATGCAACATAATTGATAAAAGTTGCATCTAAAAGGTTGCATTAGGCACATTTTCTAGTAGTAGCTGCTGTTGCTGAGGCTGCTGTTGTTGCTGCTGGGGCTCGTGCTTAACCACCCTGTTCGGGCATCTGTTTGCAAAGTGGTTAGGGTCACCACATGCAAAGCAGACTTGAGCATTGACTGCAGGTGCTTGAGCTGCTTGTTGGCCTTGAGGGGCGGGGAGTAGAGCTTGGTTGGCAGTAGCTTGAACTGGGCTTGACGGGGACCATAGCGGTAGTTCGCAGTGAAATGACCGTAAAGGTTGCAGTGAGCGCAAAAACGACAGGCTAGACCCACTGGATGATGATACGAGCATGTCAGGCAGAGCGGGTGAGGGCCTGTGTATGCATGCTTTGCTGGCGGTGCATTGATCACTGGAGCTGAACGGTGGTGCTGTTGCTGCTGAGCTGGTACAGCTTGTAGAGGGGCAGCAGTTGTTGCGGCAGCACAACTCTTGTTGCGGCAGCACAACTCTTGTTGCTGGAGCTGTTGTTGTTGTGCTTCTTCTTTCTTCTTGATGACTTGGAGGGTTGAGCAGATGAGTCGGTGGGGGCTACGGTGGCTTGGTGTAGAGACTTGGTTTGCTTATCCCAAAAACCATACTTCACTCGCTTGTCATTGATCTCAGCGGCGAGTAGTTAAGTCTCTCCAATCGTTGCTGGCTTGGCGGCGCGAACAAAGTCGGCTACACAGTCGGGTAGGGCTCGAATGTATTTCTTGATGGTTTGATCTGGGGTCTTGACTTGATCAGGACAAATGATGCTAAGCTGCTTGAAGCGAGCAGTGAGTGCAGCGTTGTCTCCATCCTTCTGCTTGATGGTCCAAAACTCGTCCTCCAGCTTTTGGCACTCATGAGGAGGGCAGAATTCGTCGATCATAATTGTCTTCAACTCCTCCCATGTTAGCTCGTAAGCTGCATCATTTCCGCGCTTGTTTCGTTCGGCCGTCCACCAGTCTAGAGCACGGGACTGGAAGACGCCTGTAGCATTGAGTGTGCGGAGATTCTCAGGACAGCCGCTTTGGCGCAGAGTGACTTCAACCGAGTCAAACCAGTGAAACATGGCGGTAGGGCCATCCTCGCCAGTGAACTCTTTGGGTCCGCATGCTTTGAACTGCTTGAAGCTGAAAGCAGCCTTGCTAGCATCTTTGGGTGCATCTTTTCACGATTCTTCAGACGACTTGCTGGCGTTTTCATAAACGTTACTCACAGCCTTTGCTACGCTTTTGGCGATGATAGCAGCGAGTCGCTTATCTCTCTTTTCCTGACGGGTCAGGTGGTGTCGGGATCCAGACGACGACATGGTCTGCAATAGACATCGTCACAGGACTCAACACAACGAAATCGTACCTCACACGTCTAGACTACTAAAGCTTAGGAAAACGTCAGAACTCATATCACATAGACATATAGGCACATAACCACAGTTACATGTAAGCACAGAAGCATGTAAGCACGTAGACACGTAAAACACAGAGTCACATAAGCACATAAGCACATAAGCACCTAGGTATTTAATCACAGATGCAGTCAGAATACAGAAACCTATCATTCAAAGCTCGCGTGTCGTTCGTATATAGTGATCGCGTATGGTATATCGAATAGTACCACGTAGTCGTATAGCTTATTGAGTAGAGTATAGCATATATCGTAGCATGGTGTCGTCTAGATTTGCAGCGACTTGTTAGCGTGTTGAGATAGATTAGCAAATGCGAGTCGTGTGTGTTGATCGAAATGGCAGCAAAATCGAATAATATCCAAGATATAAACACGTAAACAGATAAAGCACACAGAAACACATAAAATCAACGAGTCATCAAAGTACACGGCTGCGGTTCTCATAATCAAAACGCATAAAATCGAGAGGTAGATTGTCTGCGGCTACTAGACATCGACTACCCAAAGCGATCCGACTATTCACAGTGGACTTGTCGTCACTTTCGACTTTAAGGGTCGTGTTTCTGCCTCGATTCTTGGGCATTCAACACGCATTCCTTAGGTCATACTTGTGAGTTCAGGTCGTTAGAGTCCGTCAAACGCCTTGGTGAGATGAAATAATATTCGGAACAAACTGCCAAGGTTAGGGTTTCACCCCTTGGCTTAGCAATTTCTTCCTTGTTTTAAGAAAATCTGAGGAGAATTTTCATCAAAATGGGGATTTCGCTCCTGATTTGGCATAATTCTCCTTGCATGTTATTGAAAATATCAGGACAAGCATGAGTAAATGGATAAAATCATCATTAGTCAGGCAATTTAGTCGAGAATTTGCGGTTTTCACACCTATTCCTGACCAAATTGCTTAACTTTTTATTGAAAATTCAGGTGCAGTGATAGTGAAGAATTGCAGAATAAGGCACATAAACTTGGTCTGTTGGTTCCTAACTATAGTCTAGGCCTCTAAGACAGCGACCCGGACTAGGTCGTGTCCTGCCTAATTCCCTATAGTTATGGCTCTCATATCAATCTGTCACACCCCAACCGATGGCGGAATCATCGGGGCATGGCACTGAGCGAAACAGATTGTCCAGAAGTTTCCACAACAACTATTAATACAAATTCAGTTTAAAGTGATACGTCCCATACCGTATCCCGAATAAATAACAAGTTATTGCAGATAACATCCAAACAATTAATCCTGTTCCGACAACTCAGATTCAAACATAAATACATCAATTGTTTATCTGCTTCTAGTCCCCTATTCTGTTGACTTTCTGGCTGTATTGCCAGAGGACAAGATCTACAGACAACTATGCCCCAGACGCTTGTTCTTGGCAGACAACTATTTATTGGGGGCTTTTAGAAACTTATTCTAGCTTCACTTCCCTAGCAAGCAAATACCTTAAACACCTGTCACATACGTTAAAATAAAGTCAATACATAAAATGTACAGGTGAGCATACAAGTTTGATAATAGCATATAGAGTTCGAATAGTTTACGCATAACCAGCACGTACATAGAGGGAAATGATGCATGTTAATTATCGACATGGACCTATCGATACCAACGACTGCGGGTTGACTGTCCGAGACAGTTCGCAATACATGATTACCACCGTAATCCATGCAAGTAATTGTCCTTAACAACCCCCGTGTGAACGGGTGCTGAGTCCAAATTATAGTACTACGTTGCTAAGGTAGGTAGACAGCATTCCACGTGTAAACATAACAATAAGCATACATTTAGTCACGTAATACATGCAATCGGTTAGCGTTCAATAGTTTGAATAGTGTGTTCGATTGTGATTTTGATAAGTAACGTATGTAACACCCAAAAGTGCTAAAGCAAAAAGGGATTCGAGTATACTCACTGTGATTGGTTATGGATTGAAGGGAGCTCTGAGAGTAGGGTTAGCCTGAATAGTTCGATAGCACAACAATGAGTAACGCGGAGATGCAAACAAGTGTAAATGGATCGAATAGTCTGGTTGATCGAACAGCAGGTTCGATCGAACGGGCTGTTCGATTGGCTTGAAAGTCCGTTTGAACAGTCCTGTTCGATCGGCCGGTAGGCTCGATCGGCTGGCCCATTCGAGTGGATTGTTTCTTCCTCTGATGTGTTTGTGTATGATGGTTTGAACTTTTGAAGTTTTCGTTGTAGTATTTGAGAACACTGAAGTGTTCTTACCTTTCAGGTCGATCGATCGAACGGTCTGTTCGATCGGCCGGCTTAACCGATCGGTTAGGAACTTCAGAGGTGGTCCTCAGCAGAATGTCGCTCGACCGAACAGTCTGTTCGATTGGCTGGCACTCCACACTACGAACGAGTTCCAAATATGATTGAGTGTTGAAGCATAGTATCTCATGATCCGAAGAGTAATGTTTACCAATCGAGTTGTGTATTCGATCGAACATCACTTCGTCAATAGCATGCTTCATGAAATCTGAAAAGTGTGGAACCATGTGCTTGCCGATCGGCTGGCCCGGTCGATCGGCTGGTATGTTCGATCGACTGGGATGTTCGTTCGAACAGCCTAGCCGTTCGGCCAGCAGTCCTGACCTGGTCGGCCTTTCGTCTAACACTTGGCTGTTTGGTTATTTGTCATGATTTTAAGGTGTTTCGACAGCGAGTTAAACCATTATAACGTGGGTCCTTACTTGCTTCACCGGTTCGGACAGGAATCACCCAAGTCCGGCTGGTGAACTGTTCGGAACGGTAGTTGGATGTTTAACCCGAAATCGGTGAACCTTGTAGATAGTATCCGAATCTTGAACCTTTTAACCGTTAGAATGATTAGTTAGTTGGTTCGAGTTCCGTTTCTATCGGTTTTAAGGTTTTGAGTGTAAATTGTTGAAGAAAGTTGGAAATCATTCATAAAAATGTTAAGATTCTTACAAATCTTAGTTTGTTCATGTGGAAATCGGTCAGATCTAAGCTATTCATGGTTGAATGAGGCCAAAGTTTGATGTTCTTCAAGAACACCATGATGACATCACCCAAGAACACTTAGATCTTGGTGATTTCATGGTTAGAAATCAAGTTTTGAAGGATAGAAAGGTGTAGAATCATGTAATGATAAAAACGTACAAGAATTAGAGTGAAAACTTACCAGAGTTGAGAGAAATCTGAGAGATGGTGAAGAACAAGGCTGGTTCGGTCAGAGCTTTCCAAAAATAGTAAGGGTGACAATGACAGGGCTATTTATAGGCTCCAAAAGAGGAAGGTGTCAACCGATCGGCCAGGAGCTCCGATCGAATGGTCTGCTCGATCGGCTAGGAACATGCTAGCCGATCGGCTGGCCTGTTTGATCAGGATGCCTCCTGTTCGATCAGCAACCCTTTTTGAGTATTTCGCGACGATTTTCGATGTTTCGGTTTCGATGGACGATGATACGAATACGATAGTGTTCCTAGTCAAATTACTTTCAGTCCCAACTACTATATCTAACATACAATCTTCTATAAGTCATGCTTCGATGTCGGTTTCAATTGAGTTCGATTGCCTTTCGAGTTTCGATTCGATTTTTGATTGATTCGCTTGAATACCACACAAAACGTAAGGTAAACATGCACAAGTAACACATAAGGCACACACATACGTAAGCATTACCACACCAGTTTCGCATAGCTTCGAGTCTCGAGTTCGATTGATTGATTTGATTAACTTGATTATTGATTGATTAACTTTATCGCATTGTTACTTCTTAATATTCACAGTCGTAAATTGGTCGCATTGAATAATCATTCGATCATTTCATTTAGACAACACTTACTCCACATAATACATATAAAACACAAATCGACTAATTACAGTCAAAGAAGTCAAAGTTGACCTGGACTTTAACTTTGACTTTGGCATTCGAAATCATGGGGTGTTACATTAAGTACATAAAACCAACACAATACGATTGGTGACCAAAAGAGAGTAACCGACTTTAAGTTAACAGCGGAAGCATAAAACGTAAGTCCAAAACATAAGTTCATAGTTCATAAGTTTATAGACCAAAACATAAGTTCCATAAATTCATAAAGTTTATTTATTAAGCACGGGACATAACAATCCATATCCCACAACGACTTCCTCCTCGTGCAAGCTCCATAAGCTTCTAACGACCTGTAAGGCATGTAACAACGAGTCAACAACAAAGTTGAGTGAGTTCATGGTTGGTTGTTTAGTTTTAAGTTGTTTTCGAAAACATGGTTTGTCTTTCGTTGGCTTATTTGCCGTGGGGGTTACCCCATAGTTGAAAGTATGATTAACCAGTTCCTTCTTTATTACCCAAACCATATCCATAATCAGTGGGGGCTTCCCCATGTAACTACTAGACCGTTAAGATATCGACAACTGACGAACAATAGTTGTGCCCTACGTCAATGTCTATCATCATTGACAGTTTGCCATAGTCCATTAGTACACGCCCGTCCTGTCACACTCCCAAAATACCACCTAGGGAGTGTCCCTGATAGGCGTGTGACGAACTGACAATGAGCCACTAATTACATTGAACTCACAAGTTTCAAAATAAAACTCTCTATTTAATTATAAAAATTCCAACATGAGTTTATACGAAAACCAATGTGTTCAGTGGAAGCGTTATCAAAACCATAAGTTAAGTATTCTCAAAACAATTGTATGAAAACCAATACTCCAATAAGTGTATCCAATCAGCACGACCCATGACCACTCAAACCGCTCCAAACAGCAAGTTCCACATCCAAGAAATCTAACGACCTGCGAGCATGCAACAAGTGTATCAGACAAAGCTGGCGAGTTCACAGTTTATGAAAATATTGGTTACCAGGTGTATAAAACAGTTCATTAACAAATGCAAGTAATATTGATAATATCTCGATACTGAACAAGACGGCTCCTGATGTATGTTTTGCCCTTTCCCCAGTGCTCCTATCAAAGCACTGGGCCCGACTGGGTCATTAGTTCACACCCGACCTCTCTCAGGAACGGGGTGAGGGTGCCAAACCTAAGTAGCGCTACTAACTAATACCTTGTTACCTCTCAGGTAACCAAACAACACAGAGGGACTTTAAAGGTGATAGGATGAGAATATTATCCAATATATACCCATTTTTACCCAAAAGACTTATCCCCCCACGGGATACCCACTGACTGTCCCAACCACCGAGACGCATGCTCAAAAGTAGTGAACTCACCTTTGGTTTGCTCGGTAAGATTTAGTTCACTGCTTAATAGTTGATCACAGGTGTCCTAACATGATTACCGACAACAGTTGATTCTCGGTTACACATAACCCACATGTTACGCGTACAGTTAATTCACATATTCCATGTTTACATAACACATTATATTCGTTTGTATGATTCACTCATGCAATACAAATCATAACAGTTAAACCAGTACCATTACATACCCACTACTGTTTCACATATTAACATTGTTACTTGCTGATTATTTATTAATGTGCAGCCCCATTCACAACACAATCAACACTTTCCTACTTTTTATAATTTCATCATCATCACATCAATCAAGAAAGGTCAATAACCATTATCATCACATCAACATTAATTGAAGACTTCTTGATTTTTGAGAAAGGTGGAGACATCATCATGATATAAAACTAATAATACCACAATAATTTTCACAATAGTTCACATCATGTGCACTATAAAGAAATTGGTCCAATGATGGCATGACAATAATAGTAGTGGTCCAATGATACCAATTCATGCACATGATGCCTACATCTAACACATATAATCAATTTTCCCAAACAATTAGGCCGACAACTTCTGATGATGATAGAGATTCATTATTTACTCAAGATCACATAATATCATTACTTAGTGCCTACACATGTTGCCACATATATAAGCCGAATTGAACCAGATTCATCCCAATTTCTAATATATACGGTCCTATATGACCCATGATACCCGGTCCATTAAGCCAAACCCAACGGACCGAACTGCTGGATTACATCAACTCACACAGGCTTATTATTTCAATTATATAACCAAATAGCACTTACTATTTGTTTGCTTTGTATAGCCTGATTACAATAATTATTCATTCATGGTGGTACCCTATGCGCATGAAATAATAACACAGAAAAGATCTCTCGGCTCATATCCATTCAACTAATATCAACCCACCTAGTTTCCATTCTACCCATTTATTGTGACTGTTGTGCGGCCCACTTCAGCTAACTCAACCTGTTTCGATTAAAAACTACAAGGCCTTAATCAGTTTCATTAAATTATACGTATGTCATCAAACAAACCATCAAGTTGTGACACCTATAAATTCTATGATATCAATCACCCACGTGTATATGCAATTAAATCGGCTAACATGCACACACATATATCCAAACATATATTGCACTAAGGTCATGACACCACATAACACCTTTGATTGCACAGCCATAAACCTATCAATCATCTGTTAAATTTCCATTCGTACACTTAATCCAAGCATCATCACTGAACAGTTTTGAGATCATAAACTAACAAGTTTTGCACAAGTATAGTTTCTAACACATGTTCACATAGAATCAGCATTTAAAAAATTAAACAAACAAGGGATAGTACTAACCAATGATGATGAGTCCGACTAGGGTTTTGCTACTGCCGTTCACAACTTAATTAGGGTTGCAAAATATGGTGACGGTTGCGTATTAGTCTCTAGTCTACGTATTCATAAACAAAGGAAGGAGTTGGGCCGAGTTCAATAATATTGAGGGATTGGGCCAAGAAGCATTAAGTTCAAGAATTACTTAAGGAGGTTGGGCCAAGTTGCTTATAAGTGATGGCGGCCCAATGACCTCTGCGAGGCCCAACTCAACCCCGTAGCCCACTAAGCACATAACATACACAATCACGTTTAACGATCAGCATGTTTACTAAAGTCACGAGTGTAAAAATAACTTTTATCATCGAAAGGAGACGTGAGAGAGAACTAATAATAAAACAGGATCGTGTGACTAAGAGGCACTAACCTTGAAAGTTCGGGTTGTCACATCATCCCCAACTTGAAAGAAATTTCGTCCCGAAATTTGACAAGTAAGAACTAGGCGTGACGTGATAATCAGGATTGTTGCGGATTTTGCTCAGGTGTGACATCATCCCCAACTTGAAGAGGAATTTCGTCCCGAAATTTGCGAGCTTTACCCGATTTAGACTTGTCCTTAGGAAAGAGGTGTGGATACTTTAGCTCCATTTGATCCTCCCGCTCCCACGTGAACTCCGGTCCACGCCTTGAATTCCAACGGACCCTAACAATCGGAATTCGACTGTGTTTACGCACCTTGACCTCCCGATCCATGATCTCAACAGGCTCTTCAACAAACTGTAGCTTGTCATCAATCTTGAGCTCTTGAAAGGGCAAAACTAGTGTCTCATCAATCAGACACTTCTTTAGCTGAGAAACGTGAAAGACATCGTGAACATTACCCAACTCAGTAGGTAACTCAAGCTTGTAAGCGACTTTACCGATACGTTCCAAAATTCTAAACGGTCCAACATAACACGGATTAAGCTTCCTGCGCTTCCCAAAGCGTACGACACCCTTCCACGGCGAAATTTTCAACATCACACGATCATTAACATCGAACTCCAAGGGTTTTCTACGCTTGTCGGCGTAGCTTTTCTGACGATCACGCGCCGCTGCCATACGACTCCTGATCTGAACAATATTTTGTGAAGTTTCAAGAATGAGCTCAGGACCTGTGAGTTGACTGTCACCCACTTCAGCCCAACAGAGAGGTGAACGGCACTTCCGCCCGTACAATGCTTCGAACGGAGCTGCCTAAATACTAGTGTGGTAACTGTTATTGTAGGAGAACTCGATCAACGGCAAGTGTTTCTCCCATCCTTTCCCAAAATCAATCACACATGCCCGAAGCATGTCTTCAAGTGTCTGAATGGTGCGCTCGCTTTGACCATCCGTTTGGGGGTGATAAGCGGTACTCATATCGAGTTGTGAACTGAACGATTTGTGCATTGACTGCCATAACTCAGAAGTGAAACGCGGATCTCGATCTGAGATGATAGAAGTTGGCACCCCGTGTCTAGAAACCACCTCTTTAAGATATACTGCTGCCAGTTGAGAAAATTTGTCTGTTTCCTTGATTGCTAGAAAATGCGCTGACTTGGTGAGTCGATCAACAATCACCCATATAGTATCGTTTCCAGCCTGAGTCCTCGGTAATCCTGTAACGAAATCCATAGCGATCTGTTCCCACTTCCATGTGGGTATCTCTGGCTGCTGAAGTAGACCCGAAGGCTTCTGATGAATTGCTTTGACTCTAGCACAAGTCAAGCATTTACTCACGTATGTGGCGATGAGAGCTTTCATATTCGGCCACCAATACAAAACTTTAAGATCCTGATACATCTTATCCGATCCCGGAATATCGTGACTTGTGCGCTTCATTCATCACAAATTCGCTGAGATCACCAAATAGAGGAATCCATACCCTTTCCATAATATAATAGATGCCATCAGATCTCTGCTCAAGCTGCTTTTTCATACCTCGTAAACCCTCAGCTTCGATGTTTTCTTCCTTCAATGCCTCAGTCTGAGCCGTACGAATCTTATCAGGAAGGTTAGTATGAATAGTGAGCTGTAATGCGCGAACACGTTTAGGCTTCGTCTCTTTTCGGCTAAGTGCATCAGCTACTACGTTTGCTTTACCCGGATGATACTTGATAGCACACTCATAGTCGTTCAAAAGCTCTATCCAACGTTGTTGCCGCATATTCAATTCTTTCTGGTCGAAGATATGCTGAAGGCTTCTGTGATCGGTGTAGATGGTGCATTTGGTACCGTACAGATAATGCCTCCAGATCTTCAACGCAAAAACCACAGCCCCTAACTCCAAGTCGTGAGTTGTATAGTTCCTCTCGTGTACCTTCAGCTGACGAGAAGCATAAGCTATCACCTTCTCGCGTTGCATCAACACGCAACCGAGACCCTGAATCGAAGCATCACAATAAACCACAAAATCTTCGGTACCCTCTGGTAAAGATAGAATCGGCGCGCTGCATAATTTCTGTTTCAAAAGTTGGAAAGCATCCTCCTGTTTCATTCCCCAAGAGTAAACAACGTTCTTCTGTCTCAAGGAGGTAAGAGGTTGAGCAATCTTCGAGAAATCCTGAATAAACCGACGATAATACCCTGCAAGACCCAGGAATTGTCGCACCTCCGAAGGATTCTTTGGTGCCGCCCAATTCCTAATAGGATCGATCTTCGCAGGATCCACATGTAGACCCATCCCGTTGATAATATGCCCAAGAAAGTGTACTTCCCGAATCCAGAAATCATACTTAGAAAACTTCGCGTAAAGCTGTTCCTTCCTCAAGAGCTCCAAGATAAGACGTAAATGCCGCTCGTGGTCCTCCTGGCTCTTGGAGTAAATCAAGATGTCTTCGATGAAGACAATAACGAAGTCGTCAAGATACGATTTGCACACGCAGTTAATGAGATCCATGAAGACCGCTGGTGCGTTGGTCAGCCCAAACGGCATAACCAAAAACTCATAGTGGCCATACCGCGTCCGAAAAGCTATTCTGGGAACATCCACCTCTCTAACCCGTACCTGATGATAACCCGACCTTAAGTCGATTTTAGAATAGAAACTTGACCCTTGCAGCTGGTCAAACAGATCGTCGATACGAGGCAAAGGATAACGGTTTTTGACCGTCACCTTGTTGAGCTCGCGATAATCTATACACATCCGAAAGGACCCATCCTTCTTCTTCACAAATAGTACAGGGGCTCCCCATGTCACACCCCGACCACGTAGAACATACAAAACGTGGCGGAAACGTCGGGGAGTGTTGTAACAGAATCAATTGTTTCAAACCCATGGCAAATGAAGTTTCGTTTTATAAATCAAACATGAAGGTTTACATTGTCTAAACAAGAATCAAAGTGTACATAACATAAATTAACTAGTTCTTGTCTCGTTTTAAGTCACTAAGGCACAGGTCCGCCTAAGTATGTCTTGATAAGTCCTATGCATCATCTCCTGAAAACACATGTGAAAATAGGTACGTCAGCATAAAAATGCCTGTGAGATACATTGGTTTTGTGAAAACGGAATTCATGACTTATGTTTGAGAAAATGTTTAGTAACAGTCAGTCATGAACCTTGTAATTTGCTTTGTCTTGTAAATCGTTTGAAAAACGGTAAGATCAAATGATATGCATAAATAAGAGAACACTGTATGGTTAAACGGATAACCATGTAAAACGAGTTTGTATAAGATAAGTCGTTTGTAAAACAATGTCTCGTGAAAAGTGTGTTATTTGTATAAAATGTCATATGTCTCAAACTGAAATGATTTAAATAACGCTACGATATGCAATACCATACAAACACTTATATATAGGAAGTACCAGCGGCGTATCCACCATGCTTGTATCATATTACACACGCCTCGTTACTTAATCACTTACTCAAACCAAACCATCAAGATGAAATGTTTAACAACGGTAGAAATGTTTATGTATAGTCAAATGTCTATTGTCAAATGTAAATCATGTCAACGGATACAACAGTTCACACGGTTCAATGGTTACAAACGGTTCATATAATCAAACGGGTTTAGACGGTTCACATAGTCAAATGGTCACAACGGTTCAAAATGTAGCATAATGTGTTCATATGCTGGATGAGCATATGCAACAGAAATGCAATGTAAAACAATGTACTAAGTATGCACACAATGGGCATACATAGCATGTAATGTAAAACAATGTACTAAGTACGCACACAATGGGCATACATAGCATGTAATGTAAGACGATGTACTAAGTACGCACACAATGGGCATACATAGCATGAAATTGTAATGTAAAGTGTCGTGCTAAGTATGCACACGATGGACATACATAGCATAAACACAATGAAATCATGTACTATATATGTACTATCGAACATAGCAAGTATATGATGTGAAAACAGGAAAGCATGAAAGTAACAGATAGGTACATGTGTTACACCCCAAAACAGTTTAGAAAACAGTAAAAGAGGGGTTCAATGTACTCACCTGAGATTGCTTTGGAGTTCTTGTATAATAACCAGATAATGCTAAAGATCACGGGATATCAAACGGCACCTAATAGGTAGCTATGTTAATATACCGGACCAAATCGGAAGGATCGGATAGCACGCGGGTTCGTAAACCAAACGAGTATGGAGACTCGTGTAATATGGTTTATCAAAGCCTACATACTAAAATGAAACTTAACCTAAGTGCTTACGGTCCATCACGACCCGTTTAGGTAGCTTATGCTACCTTACGCGTCGTTCGCGTAGAACGCGTCTGGAACGCCTAACATCGTGACCACAAGGTATAACCTCGGAAGGTTATAGCTATGGTCACCTAATGTGTTTGGTCGGATCCTAATGATCGACCAAATGGGTCGGGTTCGAAAGTATAAGCGATTGTTTAGATCGCTTACCTTACGACCCTATATAAGCACTAAACTAAAAGTGACGAGCTAAGCATGTTAGAACATGCTTAACTAAGTTTGAAAACAGGTTTGACATAAAAAAAAACGGCTTTGATGCCCACGAGTAGTTTGGTTACAAAATATGCAAGAATGCACATTTTGGCCGAAACTACGACTCGTCACTGAGCCTAGATAACGTGGTGATCAGTAGGTATAGTCACTACGGACTATAACCATCGTGATCACGCTCTTGTTATGAAGTTCCATGAACTTCGCATCGACCATAAGCTGGTCAATGCAGAAAGTCAACAAAACGTTGACTTTCGGACTCGAAAAGCGATAAAACAACGAAAGAATACTTACGGAGGGTCCCCGAATGCTAATCTAGATCAGAGAAACTCAGGTATGAAGCAAAACTTCAACTTAGAGCTTTTAGATCTGATTCTTGCGATTTTTACACAAAAGGGGGGGGGGTATTTATAGGAAAAGTGGAACCGTTAGGATCGTTTATCGAATATCGTGCCGCGATCTCGTGCGTACACTTGTCGAAATATTGTGGTAAGTCAGAAAATGTCCCTTGGCTCTTGATTGGGTGAAAGGGCATCGCCCCTTGATCGAACGAAAGGCCAACTGCATTAAATGCATACATTGAATCTGTCTGACAGTCTCACGCGGCCCGCCTCAACATTTAGGCAAAACTCACGCGGGCCGCCTGAAGCTTCTGATCTGCACATACTTTCAAAAATGGCAGTATTGGTCCCTGTTGCGTATTTAAGCCATTTCCGACACTTCTAAGGCCCGTAAAGCCAACTTTAAGGCCCTAAAATGATGCCTAAACATTGTGGACATGAAACATGCTCAAAAATGTTCCGGATGTTGGTTCGTTTGGCCGTACGATCCCGATGTTCGCTTAATTACGACGGAATGCGCATAAGCGTGAAAGACGATCCAAATGACGTGACGAATGGATTTTTCTTATGCCAAACACTAAGACATAATATTAGGATGCTTACATAAATTTTTTTGATGTCCGGATGTATTCAGAACGTAAGTTATGCGCGAAAGTGCAAACTTGTGCACTTTTTGACACTTTTAGTCCCCGAATGATCCAAAAGTTTGTTTTAGCATACCAAACACCTCAAAGCCTATTTCTAAGCTATGTAAAGGATATTTAGGGTATGTTTAACTTATGGACATGTTCCGGAATGTTCGTTACAGTTCAAATTGGCATACTTTCGCAGTTTGTCGAGTTTAGTACCTGTAAGCGAATTAACTTGTTTTTGCTATACCAAAGCCTTCAAAACTTATTTCTAAGTTATGTAAAGGTTATTTAAGGTATGTTGAGTATATGTTGATGTTCCGGAGTATTTGTTGCATTAAACTGAGTACGTTTACGCACCAGTTTGCGTATAATGCTCTAGAAAGCAATGTAGAGTTTGAAATTGAACAATAATTGATATGTGGAAAACATACACATATTTATACAAGATCCCAAGTATGAAATACAATATTTCATCGGCTTGGTATTTGTTTGATGGTCGCGGTGACACAGGTGTCACAGTCTCCCCTACTTTAGGAAATTTCGTCCCGAAATTTATTCGTAGGAGTCTATTTGTGACTTTGCCAAATAACCACCAGCGATATGCAAGGCAATATCCTGTCATTTCCTTAACAGTCATTCCTCAGAAACGAATATGAACAGACGGAGTCATTTTCCTCAACGAGTATTCTTCAGAAATGGAAATGACGGAATAAGCAAACGGATGTTCATTTCCTCAATGGACAAATCGTCAGAAACGAAAATGAACTAACGGAGTCATCTTCAACGGTTGCTTCCTCAGAGTTGGAAATGAAGGGTTTCACAACGGATATTCATTTCCTCAACGGATAAATCTTCAGAAACGAAAATGAACAGACGGAGTCATTTTCAACGGTTGCTTCCTCAGAGTTGGAAATGAAGGATTACACAACGGATATTCATTTCCTCAACGGGTAAATCTTCAGGAACGAAAATGAACTAACGGAGTCATTTTCAACGGTTGCTTCCTCAGAGCTGGAAATGAAGGATTACACAACGGATATTCATTTCCCCAACGGATAAATTGTCATAAACGAAAATGAATTAACGGGGTCATTTTCAACGGTTGCTTCCTCAGAGCTGGAAATGAAGGATTACACAACGGATATTCATTTCCCCAACGGATAAATCGTCAGAAACGAAAATGAATTAACGGAGTCATTTTCAACGGTTGCTTCCTCAGAGTTGGAAATGAAGGATTTCACAACGGATATTCATTTCCTCAATGGGCAAATCTTCAGAAACGAAAATGAACTAACGGAGTCATTTTCAACGGTTGCTTCCTCAGAGTTGGAAATGAATAGAGTTAACTTTAGACACATGACAAAACTTGTTGTGGTTTCTGTGCACTAAATTCCATAATTATGTATGCATCCATAATTACGTAATCCCTTACACAGTCCGCACAGTTTGTTTTGTAATGTTTTGGGGAAGGATATCAAACTTGTGTCGAGGGTGACTAGACTTCCATCGGTTCCTTTTAATTAGATCGACAGGGGATCTTCTTAGTTAGGCCACCAAGGAGTCCTTTCAGCTATATCATCACATGATATCCCTAACCAGATTTTTGGATGAATCTGATTAACTAGACCACTCAAGGGTCTAATTATGAAGTAGTACTTTAAAATCCGAGGGACTTAACTATAACATAGAAGTCCATTGAGGATTTTAAGTAATACCCCTGGGTATCCTACGATGAATCTCTTGTACAAGGATATGTAAGATTCTACGAGGATTTGGATAACATAATTTGGATCACACAACAACACATAAGGGAACACATAAGCACAAAGTCACATACTTGTTTAACTTGATCATAATTTGTTTTTAACTTGTTATTGATTGAATACGGATATGGAAACCAATCGACGGGTCTCAATGTTCGCTGGAATCTATCTGAGAAGATAGGAAGATCTCCCAAAATTTGATTTTTGATTACAAGGAATCACCACATTCGAATTAAGGTATACAACGATTAAGGACTTATGTGAAATCCTTAGGTACCCTATTAAGGATTGTCACACCCCGACCACGTAAAACATCAAATCGTGGCGGAAACGTCGGGGAGTGTTGTAACAGAATTATTGTTTCACAACCATGGCATTTAAAGTATTATCTTATTCATCACCCGAGGGTGGAATTCATTGTTCAAACAAGAACCAACAAGCCACATTGTCTTAAAACTACAGAAATAAAGAGCACATGACGAAATTAAACTACGTCTAGTTTTGTTTTATGTCACTAAGGCCCAAGTCCACCCTAGCGTGTCACGATCATCCTACGCATTTGCACCTGAAACACATGTGAAAATAAAGTACGTTAGCATAAAAATGCCAGTGAGTAACATAGGTTTTGTGAAAATAGGATTCATGACTTAGGTTTTAGAAAAGGGTTGTTTAACAAAGTCAGTCATGATCCTTGTAACATGTTTTGTTTTATAAATCATTTGAAAAGCGATGATAAAGTAGATGATATGTGAAAAAGTAATGTAAGGTTAAATGAATAACTAAGTAAAATGAGTTTGTATATATATTTATCGAACAGTGTTGTAAAACAATGTCTTATGAAAAATGTGTTATTTGTAAGAAAAATGATTAAGTCCAAGTTGAATGACTTAAATAAACCACCCAATGAAAGTTGCCCATGTCTAAACCATTTGCCCAATGTTATTGTGAAAACCATGTCAAAATGTATATATATCAATATCAACATTGTCTATGTCAAATATCAATCATGTAATGTGTAATCAAAATGTCAATGTATGGTTAGTGAAATATGTATCAACTAAACCATAGGAAAAATGCACAAAACAGTGTATTGAAGTAAAACATGGTTTAAATCAACGCTATGTTTTGTGGAAAATGCACGCTATAATGAATACAAACATTTATGCGGTATTGTGAAAATGCATACATTCAAGCCTTGCAACTGTGGTGATAAACCTTTAAACAAATTAAAGGTCTATCTGTCTAAATGTTTTAATCGAATTCGGTCATTCCTTCCAATCCAAACATACCCAGGATTTCAGGAATGGGAGTTGTCAATTCCTATGGTACCATTACCTACTAACGAGCGGCGTGATCAATGTTAATGAATGTATATTGTCCCACTTAAACAAACCAAATGTCATACCCAAAATGTAAGCATGAAAATGTCATGTAAAACAAATGCACTAAGTATGATGAACATACATAGCGTGAAAATGTCATGTAAAAACAAATGTACTAAGTATAATGAACATACATAGCGTGAAAATGTCATGTAAAACAAATGTATTAATGAACATAGCAAGTATATGATATGAAAGCATGAAAAGAATGAAAGTAACAAGTAGGCACATGTGTTTCACCCCAAAATGTTTGGAAAACAGTAAAAGAGGGGACTATGTACTCACTTGAGATTGCTTAGAAGTCGTAGAACAACCACCAAGCAATGCTAGAAGATCACGGAATCAAACAGCACCTATAAAGGCACCTACATTAATAAACGGACCTATCGGAGGATCGGGTAGTACGAGGGTTCGCAAACCAAATAAGTGTGGGAACTTATGTAATATGGTTTGACAAAGCCTACATACTAAAACGAAACTTATCCTAAGTGCTTTTGACCCGTTACGACCCGCTTAGGTAGCTTATCCTACTTTAACGCGTCGTTTGCGTAAAACGCGCTTGAAACGCCTAACTAGCCCTATGACAAGCAAGATATGCCTTAACACACTTAATATTGTTGCTAAATCAGTTTAGGTGTCAAAATTTATGTTACATAAGTTTAAAATGAATTTTAGTGTAAAAAGGGCATTTTGGTAATTTACCTAAAGCATAAGAACCACTTGTCATACAACTACTCAAATGGCGTGACCATAAGGTATAACCTTGAAAGGTTATTCCCTATACACTATGGTCACCTAATGTGTTTGGTCGGATCCTAATGATCGACCAAATGGGTCGGGTTCGTAAGTATAAGCGATTGATTAGATCGCTTACCCTTATGACCCTAAACAAGCACAAAACTAAAAGCGACGAGCTAAACATGCTAGAACATGTTTAGAAAACAGGTTTTGGTATTAAAACAAACGGTTTTAATACCCTAAAGTAGTTTGGTTACAAAATGCGCAAGAAAACGCATTTTGACCGAAACTACGGCTCGTCACTAAGCCTAGATAACGTGGTAATCAGTAGGTATAGTCGCTAGGGACTATAACCAACGTGATTACGCTCACGTTATGAAGTTCAAACGAACTTCGCATTGACCATAAACTGGTCAATGCAGAAAGTCAAACAAAGTTTGACTTTCGGACTCGAAAAGCAATAAAAGAACGAAAGAATACTTACAACGGGTCCCCGCAAGATTGAATTCCGAGTACTCTCAGGTATGAAGTGTCAAAGCACCCCAACTTAGAGAGCAACCTCTGAATTCAAGTGTGAGGGAAATGGGCAAGACATGGAGGGGTATATATAGGATTTGGTGAACCGTTAAGATCGTTCCTCGCAAAGCGTGCTTCGATCTTGGCCATCCATGTGTACCCATAGTTTTTAAAAACCATTTGAGCCCATTATTTCAGTCCCCTGATTCGAAAATACCATTTGCAATGGGTTTTTGAGTGCATAACAGCTGTTAGCAGCTGTTAAAACTGTTTTTGCAGTTCTGGGGACCTGACGCGGCCCGCCTAAGGATTGCATGAATGTTCACGCGGGCCGCCTGGGCAAAGTTTGACAGATTTGTCAGTTTTGGTCCCTGCAGCTTAGAAACATGCGTTTCGGCCCATTTTTGACACGTTTAAGCCCCGTTAACCTCATTTCAAGGCTCTAAAATGAAGTTAAAGTATAGGGGACTCAAAACATGCTCAAAAATATCTCGGATGTCGGTTCGTTTGGTCGTACGATCGCGATGTTCGCTTAATTACGACGGAATGCGCATAAGCGCGAAAAATTATCCAAATTGCGCGACGAATGGATTTTTCTCATGCCAAACATTAAAACATAATATTTTAATGCTTACATAAATTTTTGGATGTCCGGAAGTAATCAGAACGTAAGATATGCGCGAAAGTGCAAACTTATGCACTTTTTGACACTTTTAGTCCCTGAATGAGCATAAAGTTTATTTTAGCACACCGAACCCCTCAAAGCCTATTTCTAAGCTATGTAAAGGATATTTAAGGTGTGTTTAACTTATGATCATGTTCCGGAATGTTCGTTACAGTTCAAATCGGCATACTTTCGCAGTTTGTCAATTTTAGTCCCTGTAAGCGAATTAACTGAATTTTGCCATACCAAAGCCTTCGAAACTTATTTCTAAGTTATGTAAAGGTTATTTAAGGTATGTTAAGCATAAAATGATGTTCCGGAGTATTTGTTGCATATAACTGATTACGTTTTCGTACCAGTTTGCGTAAAATTCTCCAGAAAGCGATATAGAGTTTGAAATCGAATAAAGCCAAAACATGAAAAACATCAAACATGAATAAACAAACATTGGGATCAAATAACTTTATTTCATTGATAACCGAACTGTTTACAATGATTACAAGCACAAATGTCACAGTCTCCCCTACTTGTGGGAATTTCGTCCCGAAATTCGTTTAGAGGAAACTCGTGGGAATAGATGTGGATACTTCGCCTTCATTTGATCTTCACGTTCCCAAGTAAACTCAGGTCCACGTTTAGATTCCCAGCGAACTTTAACCAACGGAATGCGCTTGCGTTTAAGCCATTTGACTTCACGATCCATAATTTCCACAGGTTTCTCAACAAAATGTAGTGTTTTATCAACACGAATTTCGTCAAGTGGTATGTGGAGGTTCTCATCAGCTAAACACCTTTTGAGGTTGGATACGTGAAAGGTTGGATGAACATTTCCAAGTTCAGGAGGCAATTGAAGTCTGTAGGCTACCTTACCGATTCTTTCAACGATCTGGAATGGTCCAACGTATCTAGGTGCAAGTTTTCCTTTCTTTCCAAATCTGATCACACCTTTCCAAGGTGAGACCTTAAGTAATACTCGATCACCGACTTGAAAATCCAAGGGCTTGCGTTTTAGGTCCGCGTAACTCTTTTGACGGCTTCGAGCTGCCTGTAAGTTATCACGAACTTTCTTTACCTTGTCAGTTGTCTCCAGAATGAGGTCAGGTCCAGTAATCTGAGCCTCACCTATCTCATTCCAGCAGACTGGTGAATGACATTTTCGACCATAGAGAGCCTCGAAAGGAGCCATGTTGATGCTGGAGTGATAACTGTTGTTGTAGGAGAATTCAATCAATGGAAGATGTGAATCCCAACTACCACCGAAGTCGATCACACAAGCTCTAAGCATATCCTCCAAAGTCTGGATTGTTCTTTCAGTTTGGCCATCAGTTTGTGGATGATAGGCTGTGCTCAGATTGAGTTGGGTCCCCATAGCAGATTGCATGGTTCTCCAAAATCGAGAAGAGAAACGAGCATCCCTGTCCGAAATAATGTTCAAAGGAACACCATGTCGAGATACAATTTCATCCACGTAGATTTTAGCCAAATCATCAGCAGAAAAATCCTCACGGATTGGCAAGAAATGCGCTGATTTAGTAAGACGGTCCACAATTACCCAGATGGCATCGTGACCTTTCTTAGTGCGCGGAAGTTTAGTAATGAGATCCATAGCGATGTTTTCCCATTTCCAAACTGGAATCTCTGGTTGCTCCAAAAGACCATAAGGATGCTGGTGTTCGGCCTTAACCTTAAGACAAGTAAGGCATTTTGAAACGTATAAGGCAATGTCTTTCTTCATACCAGGCCACCAATACTGAGTACGAAGATCCTTATACATTTTGTCTGAGCCAGGATGGATAGAATAACGAGATTTATGGGCCTCATCCATAAGCAAAGTACGAAGATCATCTTGGCTTGGGACCCACAAACGGTCCATGAAATAATACGACCCATCTTCCTTCAGAACAAGATCAGGCTTAATGTGATAGGGTAATTCCTTACCCATCAAGTCTTGTGAAACACAAACATGCTGAGCCTAAGAAATGCGGGCTTGAATATCTGATCGAGCTTGGATAGCAGTTTGATCACGAATACAATGAAGCATAGTACGTTCCTTACGACTTAATGCGTCAGCCACGACATTCGCTTTACCAGGATGGTAGCGAATTTCGCAATCATAGTCGTTTAGGAGTTCGACCCAACGTCTTTGCCTCATGTTGAGTTCTTTTTGATTGAAGATGTGCTGGAGACTTTTGTGGTCAGTGAAAACCACGCATTTTGTACCGTATAAATAATGTCTCCAGATTTTGAGAGCGAAAACAACTGCACCTAACTCAAGATCATGCGTGGTGTAGTTTCTCTCATGTACTTTCAATTGTCTAGATGCGCAGGCTATGACTTTGTTCCTTTGCATTAGAACACAGCCAAGACCCAATTTCGATGCATCACAGTAGACAACGAAATCATCGTTGCCCTCAGGCAGAGTTAGAATAGGTGCATCACAAAGCTTCTGCTTCAAGGTCTGAAACGCTTCTTCTTGCTTAGAACCCCATTCAAAGGGTTTGTTCTTCTGAGTTAGAGCAGTTAGGGGAACTGCAATCTTCGAGAAGTTTTTAATGAAGCGGCGGTAGTAACCCGCAAGACCAAGAAAAGAACGAACCTCAGTAGGAGTAGTTGGCGTATCCCAATCCTTAATCGCACTGATCTTGGAGGGATCTACATGAATACCTTGTTCGTTGACAATATGTCCCAAAAATTGAACTTCCTTAAGCCAAAATTCGCACTTGGAGAATTTGGCAAAAAGTTGTTCTTTCTTTAGGAGTTCCAGAGTAAGACGAAGATGTTGCTCGTGATCAGCTCGCGTCTTAGAATAAATCAAGATATCATCAATGAAAACGATGATGAACTTATCTAAATAAGGCTTGCAGACCCTATTCATCAAGTCCATGAAAACAGCAGGAGCATTGGTCAAACCGAATGGCATGACTGTGAACTCATAATGCCCATATCGAGTGCGGAATGCTGTTTTGGGAATATCCTCTTCATGCACACGAAGTTGATGATACCCAGAACGAAGATCAATCTTCGAAAAGCAAGTAGCACCCTGTAACTGGTCAAAGAGATCATCAATGCGAGGTAGGGGATATCGATTCTTGATGGTAAGCTTATTCAGCTCACGATAATCGATACACATTCTGAAGGATCCATCCTTCTTCTTAACAAAGAGAACGGGAGCACCCCAAGGTGAAAAGCTAGGACGGATAAAGCCTTTGTCAGAAAGCTCTTGAAGCTGCTTAGATAGCTCTTGCATCTCAGATGGTGCAAGGCAATACGGAGCTTTGGCAATAGGATTTGCACCAGGTACAAGATCGATATGGAACTCGACTTGGCGTGCTGGGGGTAGACCAGGTAATTCTTCAGGAAACAGCTCCGGATAATCCCGAACAACAGGGATATCTTGAATAGACTTACCTTGGTCTTTATCTGCCGTAACATGTGCCAAGAAGGCCACATAGTTCTTTCGCAGATACTTCCGAGCTTGAGAACAAGACATAAGCTTGAGGCTACTAACAGGTTTGTCACCACGAACCTGTAGGATCTCACCTGACGGGAGCGGCACACGAACGATCTTCTCAAAATAAACCACCTCTGCGCGATGCTTGGCTAACCAATCCATACCCACAATAATGTCGAAACTTCCAAGACGCATAGGCGTTAGGTCAATAGGAAAAAGGTGGTTGCTAAGGTTTAATTGGCAGTTGCGAAGAATGGAATTAAGAACAATGGGTTCACCATTCGCAACTTCAACAGTCAAAGGTTTACCTAGTTTTGTTCTAGACACGCGAAGCAATGGTTCGAAAGATAAAGACACAAAACTTTTATCGGCCCCTGAATCAAAAAGAACAGACGCAGGTTGATTATTAACTAAGAACGTACCGTTCACCACTTCGTTGTCTGCCTGCGCCTCAACAGCATTCATATTGAAAGCTCGTCCACGAGCCTGAGCCTGAACTGGATTTGCATTAACCAGCCTTGGACACTGGTTTCGATAATGAGTCAGGTCTCCGCAATTAAAGCATGAGCCGGGAGGGTAGTGAGGTCGTGCAGCTTGCTGTTGAACAGGTGGTTGAGCTACCTGATTTCGAGCAAAACGACAAACTTCTGCAAGATGACCCGACTTCCCACAGTTGGTACAGAAACGACACGGGAGTTGTTGCTGATGATGACTATTGCACCTATTGCACAAAGGTGCATTCCCTTCATATCGTTTCTTCGCGGGAGGCTGCGCTGGCTGATTGGGTGCTGCCTGGTTCTGTTGGGCAGTGATTGCAAAATTTTGGGAAGCCTTTCGCTTCCTAGAGCCCCTTGATGAGCCAGAATCCTTCCCTTTCTTACCTTTCTTGCTATCCCCTTTGTCAGAATCCTGCTTCTTACCCTTGTCACCCTTCCTATGCAATTTCCCCTTTCTGACCTGCGATTCTGTTAATGTCGCAGCTAACTCAATGGCCTGACGGACAGTGGTAGGTTTACTCCCGGTAACAATGTCTTGCACAGAATCAGGTAGACCATCGATGTATCTTTCGATAGCTTTGTCAAGTGGGGTGACCATTGTTGGGCATAGCAAACTCAACTCTTCATATCTATCAGTGTACGCCCGGTGCTCACCACTAACCTGTTTCAGATTGTCAAACTCCCTTTCCAACTTTCGTAGCTCATGACGAGGACAGAACTCACTCATCATGAGAGTCCTTAGCTCAGCCCATGATTGTGCTAAAGCGACTTCAGCACCTCGGTCTCTCATAACCCCGTTCCACCATGTCAACGCCCTCTTCTGAAAGACACTTGAAGCAAACTCGACCTTGCGATTATCAGGACACTGAACATGACGAAAAGTATTCTCAATGCTCTCAAACCATTGAAGAAGCCCAGTTGCTCCTTCGGTACCACTGAACTTGAGTGGTTTAGCCGAATTGAAACTCTTAAAGTTACAAGGAGCGTTCTGATTGACGTTTGCTTGGTTAAACTGAGCAATAAGATTCGGGAACGCCGCAGCCATATGCTGTGCGATGATTTCCGCCAGTTCGGCATTGGGTAGCTGATTTTCGCGTCGAGGAGGCATGCTAAAAAGAGGAAAAACACGAGAGGAATGAGTGAGAAGATTAGATGAAAAGAACGAGATGAAACAAAATCAACAAAGCAAGGATGGTGGTCATTTGTCTGTATCACAAAGCAAACAAATGACGCACAGTGACTAATCAAAGTAAATGAGTCCATAAACAATGCTTAATGAAGACATGCTCGCCTATAAGTGAACACTCACCCCAAGAGTTCCCAGGTAAGAGTGACTGGTCCGATTATGTGGATTTATACGAACACTCTAGCCTTAGACAGAAAACTCAGGGTACAGGCATTCACCCTTCCAGTTTGCACGTGTTCACATCATTTAGACCCAAACTTTGACGAGATTTTGAAAACTCGAAAGGCACAAGGCCAAAAGAATCATTAAAGCAAATGATAAATTTCCAAAATCAATTTGAAAAGTCAGAAGGGTTCAAAACAATAAAATAGATCATTTGAAAAAAATAGAGGATTGTTTTTCAGAAATCGTTTTAGAAATCTGGGTTCTTGTTTTGTTGATCACCTAAGGATAGGTGAAGTGCGTGTTTTAAAATCTAAACACAAGACAACTTGTGTTGGGGTCCTAGAAAGGTTATAGTCTAGGTCAAAGCATTACTAATAACCTAATTCCCTATAACCATTGGCTCTGATACCAACTCTTCTGTCACACCCCGACCACGTAAAACATCAAATCGTGGCGGAAACGTCGGGGAGTGTTGTAACAGAATTATTGTTTCACAACCATGGCATTTAAAGTATTATCTTATTCATCACCCGAGGGTGGAATTCATTGTTCAAACAAGAACCAACAAGCCACATTGTCTTAAAACTACAGAAATAAAGAGCACATGACGAAATTAAACTACGTCTAGTTTTGTTTTATGTCACTAAGGCCCAAGTCCACCCTAGCGTGTCACGATCATCCTACGCATTTGCTCCTGAAACACATGTGAAAATAAAGTACGTTAGCATAAAAATGCCAGTGAGTAACATAGGTTTTGTGAAAATAGGATTCATGACTTAGGTTTTAGAAAAGGGTTGTTTAACAAAGTCAGTCATGATCCTTGTAACATGTTTTGTTTTATAAATCATTTGAAAAGCGATGATAAAGTAGATGATATGTGAAAAAGTAATGTAAGGTTAAATGAATAACTAAGTAAAATGAGTTTGTATATATATTTATCGAACAGTGTTGTAAAACAATGTCTTATGAAAAATGTGTTATTTGTAAGAAAAATGATTAAGTCCAAGTTGAATGACTTAAATAAACCACCCAATGAAAGTTGCCCATGTCTAAACCATTTGCCCAATGTTATTGTGAAAACCATGTCAAAATGTATATATATCAATATCAACATTGTCTATGTCAAATATCAATCATGTAATGTGTAATCAAAATGTCAATGTATGGTTAGTGAAATATGTATCAACTAAACCATAGGAAAAATGCACAAAACAGTGTATTGAAGTAAAACATGGTTTAAATCAACGCTATGTTTTGTGGAAAATGCACGCTATAATGAATACAAACATTTATGCGGTATTGTGAAAATGCATACATTCAAGCCTTGCAACTGTGGTGATAAACCTTTAAACAAATTAAAGGTCTATCTGTCTAAATGTTTTAATCGAATTCGGTCATTCCTTCCAATCCAAACATACCCAGGATTTCAGGAATGGGAGTTGTCAATTCCTATGGTACCATTACCTACTAACGAGCGGCGTGATCAATGTTAATGAATGTATATTGTCCCACTTAAACAAACCAAATGTCATACCCAAAATGTAAGCATGAAAATGTCATGTAAAACAAATGCACTAAGTATGATGAACATACATAGCGTGAAAATGTCATGTAAAAACAAATGTACTAAGTATAATGAACATACATAGCGTGAAAATGTCATGTAAAACAAATGTATTATTGAACATAGCAAGTATATGATATGAAAGCATGAAAAGAATGAAAGTAACAAGTAGGCACATGTGTTTCACCCCAAAATGTTTGGAAAACAGTAAAAGAGGGGACTATGTACTCACTTGAGATTGCTTAGAAGTCGTAGAACAACCACCAAGCAATGCTAGAAGATCACGGAATCAAACAGCACCTATAAAGGCACCTACATTAATAAACGGACCTATCGGAGGATCGGGTAGTACGAGGGTTCGCAAAACAAATAAGTGTGGGAACTTATGTAATATGGTTTGACAAAGCCTACATACTAAAACGAAACTTATCCTAAGTGCTTTTGACCCGTTACGACCCGCTTAGGTAGCTTATGCTACTTTAACGCGTCGTTTGCGTAAAACGCGCTTGAAACGCCTAACTAGCCCTATGACAAGCAAGATATGCCTTAACACACTTAATATTGTTGCTAAATCAGTTTAGGTGTCAAAATTTATGTTACATAAGTTTAAAATGAATTTTAGTGTAAAAAGGGCATTTTGGTAATTTACCTAAAGCATAAGAACCACTTGTCATACAACTACTCAAATGGCGTGACCATAAGGTATAACCTTGAAAGGTTATTCCCTATACACTATGGTCACCTAATGTGTTTGGTCGGATCCTAATGATCGACCAAATGGGTCGGGTTCGTAAGTATAAGCGATTGATTAGATCGCTTACCCTTACGACCCTAAACAAGCACAAAACTAAAAGCGACGAGCTAAACATGCTAGAACATGTTTAGAAAACAGGTTTTGGTATTAAAACAAACGGTTTTAATACCCTAAAGTAGTTTGGTTACAAAATGCGCAAGAAAACGCATTTTGACCGAAACTACGGCTCGTCACTAAGCCTAGATAACGTGGTAATCAGTAGGTATAGTCGCTAGGGACTATAACCAACGTGATTACGCTCATGTTATGAAGTTTAAACGAACTTCGCATTGACCATAAACTGGTCAATACAGAAAGTCAAACAAAGTTTGACTTTCGGACTCGAAAAGCAATAAAAGAACGAAAGAATACTTACAACGGGTCCCCGCAAGATTGAATTCCGAGTACTCTCAGGTATGAAGTGTCAAAGCACCCCAACTTAGAGAGCAACCTCTGAATTCAAGTGTGAGGGAAATGGGCAAGACATGGAGGGGTATATATAGGATTTGGTGAACCGTTAAGATCGTTCCTCGCAAAGCGTGCTTCGATCTTGGCCATCCATGTGTACCCATAGTTTTTAAAAACCATTTGAGCCCATTATTTCAGTCCCCTGATTCGAAAATACCATTTGCAATGGGTTTTTGAGTGCATAACAGCTGTTAGCAGCTGTTAAAACTGTTTTTGCAGTTCTGGGGACCTGACGCGGCCCGCCTAAGGATTGCATGAATGTTCACGCGGGCCGCCTGGGCAAAGTTTGACAGATTTGTCAGTTTTGGTCCCTGCAGCTTAGAAACATGCGTTTCGGCCCATTTTTGACACGTTTAAGCCCCGTTAACCTCATTTCAAGGCTCTAAAATGAAGTTAAAGTATAGGGGACTCAAAACATGCTCAAAAATATCTCGGATGTCGGTTCATTTGGTCGTACGATCGCGATGTTCGCTTAATTACGACGGAATGCGCATAAGCGCGAAAAATTATCCAAATTGCGCGACGAATGGATTTTTCTCATGCCAAACATTAAAACATAATATTTTAATGCTTACATAAATTTTTGGATGTCCGGAAGTAATCAGAACGTAAGATATGCGCGAAAGTGCAAACTTATGCACTTTTTGACACTTTTAGTCCCTGAATGAGCATAAAGTTTATTTTAGCACACCGAACCCCTCAAAGCCTATTTCTAAGCTATGTAAAGGATATTTAAGGTGTGTTTAACTTATGATCATGTTCCGGAATGTTCGTTACAGTTCAAATCGGCATACTTTCGCAGTTTGTCAATTTTAGTCCCTGTAAGCGAATTAACTGAATTTTGCCATACCAAAGCCTTCGAAACTTATTTCTAAGTTATGTAAAGGTTATTTAAGGTATGTTAAGCATAAAATGATGTTCCGGAGTATTTGTTGCATATAACTGATTACGTTTTCGTACCAGTTTGCGTAAAATTCTCCAGAAAGCGATATAGAGTTTGAAATCGAATAAAGCCAAAACATGAAAAACATCAAACATGAATAAACAAACATTGGGATCAAATAACTTTATTTCATTGATAACCGAACTGTTTACAATGATTACAAGCACAAATGTCACAGTTTGTATGTTAGAAGTTATCTTGAAAGTGTGGAATAAATAAAAATAATCAAGAATTGTTTTTTTAAAGCCTAAAGGAACCATGTGGAGCTTTCAAGGGGTTTCTAGACCCCTTTGTCTAGTCAAAGGCGGTTCTAGGGGCCCCACATGATAAGTATAAGTATAAGTGTTTTGTCACATTTAGGTTCGTTTTTCGGGTCGCAAACGCGTCCTGGGTGCGCTAAACAGGCTCTTTTTCGCGCGTTTTTCGCACGGTTTTAAACGGTTTTGAAAACCAAACCCACCGACAACGAAACTAGTACACTTTGATATTTTGACTTAGAACAACTGAAATTTATGTTAAATAAGTTTTTTAGGCTTGACTGACTGTTCGTTGCATGTTTGATCGTTTCTGGTTGCGTTAAAATCAAAGGCTTTCCGCTAATCGGAAGCTGTTTTGTTTAACGTGCCAACTACCTGATAAGGCCTCAAATCTTACGTTATTGTCTAAATATCATGTTCAAGTATTTTTATGCCCTTATAATTATCTATGGCACTATCGTTTGTATCCAATTCTGTATTATTCGGTTTGTGCACTATTAGACGGTAAGATTCCATTTAACCTGTTTTTAACACAATGAGGCATCTTGATCGCACTGTTTGTCATCACTAATCATGTACTACTCATAATGTACCCTCGGATTTATCCAAGTCAAGTTTGTTATCATTTCGTGAATCGTGTAAGTTTAACATACAATTAGTGTTTCAGACACAATTAGGGTTTACTTGGTTTTGCCGTGGTTGTCACATTCTCACCCAGTTAAGAAATTTCGTCCTCAAAATTTGATGTATCTAGTTGGGGAAGAGGTGCGGGTATTTCCTTCGGAATTCATCCTTCCGCTCCCACGTGTATTCAGGCCCTCGTTGCGAGTTCCACCGGACTTTCACTAGCGAGATTTTGTTACGACATTGTTGTTTGGTCTTCCCGTCTACGATTTCTACCGGTTCCTCCACAAAGTGGAGTTTCTCATCAACGTGCACGTCTTTTAATTTTATAATAGAGGCTTCGTCCGTGAGACATTTCTTTAAGTTTGATACATGGAAGACATCGTGAATGGTACTCAGTTCAACTGGTAATTTCAACCGATACGCTACAGGTCCAACCTTGGGAATAATTTCATACGGCGCAATGTATCTTGGAGCTAACTTTCCTGCCTTGCCAAACCTTATCACTCCTTTCTATGGTGACACTTTTAATAGTACTTTGTCACCCACTTCAAACGACAACGGTTTCCGGCGAACATCATCGTAAATTTTCTACCGATCCAGTGCCGCTTTCAGTTTGTCATTTCTTAAATTAGTTCAGACCCCGTGAGTTGAGTATCACCCACTTCAGCCCAACAATTAGTTCAGACCCCGTGAGTTGAGTATCGCCCACTTCAGCCAAACAAAGTGGCGATCTGCACTTCCGGCCATATTGTGCTTCGTACGATGCCGCTTGTATGCTACTATGATAGCTATTATTGTAAGAGAATTCAATGAGCGGAAGGTGCTTATCCTAACTTCCTCCAAGTCTAGGGCGCAAGCACGAAGCAGATCCTCAAATGTCTAGATAGTTCGTTCCGATTGGCCGTCAGTTTGGGGATGTAAGCCGTACTCAGGTCTATTCTAGACCCCAAAGCTTCTTGTATTTGCTGCCAATAGTGTGAAGTGAAATGACTATCACGGTCTGAAATGATTGTAACCGGTACCTTGTGTCTAGCCACAATTTCATTTGTATAGATCTCGGCCAATTTCTCAGTTTTGTAGGCAGTACGAATCGGGATAAAGTGCGCCGATTTGGTTAGTCTATCTACTACTACCCAAATCGCATCATGACCTCGGGGTGTTTTTGGAAGGTGGGTCACGAAGTCCATCGTGATTTGCTCCCATTTCCATTGAGGTATTTCGGGTTGCTGTAACATTCTCGAGTGTTTATGATATTCTACCTTGACTCAGGCACAAGTCAAGCATTTGCTCACATACTCTGCTACGTCCTTTTTCATACCCGGCCACCAATAAAATTCCTTAAGGTCGTGGTACATCTTGTCTGTACCGGGGTGAATAGAGTACTTAGATTTATGAGTCTCATCCATAACCAGTTGACGTAGGTAATGGAGAGTAGGAATCCATACCGTATTTTTGAAATACATTACTTTGTCAGTTTTCTTCTCAAAGTTCTTCTCGTTCCCGTGCAATTCTTCCTTTTCTATTTGACCTTCCGATAAGGCTTCCATCTGCGCAGCACGAATCTGTTCCTTGAGACTTGTTTGGACAAGCATCCCTAATGCTCGTACTCTAAACGGTTTCACCCTATCCTTTCTACTCAAGGCATCAGCTACTACATTTGCCTTACCAGGGTGATACTTAATTTCGCAATCATAATCATTTAACAGTTTCACCCGTCGTCGTTGCTTCATATTCAGTTCTTTCTAATCAAATATCTGCTGGAGGCTTTTATGACCTTTGTAAACCGTGCACTTTGTACCGTATAAGTAGTGTCTCCAAATCTTAAGTGCAAAAATCACTGCTCCAAGCTCTAAGTCATGAGTTGTATGGTTCTTTTCATGAAATTTCAATTGTCGTGAAACGTATGCTATTACCTTGTCTCTTTGCATCAGTACGCATCCTAGACCTCGTCGCGAAGCGTCACAATATATGACGAAACCCTCGTTTCCCTCCGAAACTGTTAGAATTGGGGCTTCACACAATTTTTTTTAGCAATTGGAAACCCGTTTCTTGTTCTTCACCCCATTCGTATTTCCGATCTTTTTCAGTGAGCGCGGTCAAGGGTTGTTCAAGGTGTGAAATTTGTGCCTCTATGACCATCATACAATTACGAATCCAATGAAATCTTGTGTTTCATTACCGGGATTTGTATAATTACATGTGATAATTACACATATCAAATTTCGTATGATTTTGAACTCTCGAGAAGCTTTTCTGGAAGTTTTACGCAAACTATTAAGCAAACGTAATCAGTTTAATGCAACGTACACTCTAGAATAGTGAAATAAGCTAAACATACCCTAAATATCCTTTACATAACTTAGAGGAAAGTTTTGAAGGGTTTGGTATGTCAAAAACAAGTCTATTCGATCACAAGGACTATTTACGACAAACTACGAAAGTCTGCCGATTCTCGTAGCGACGTACACTCCGAAACAAGGTCATAAGCTAAACACACCCTAAATACCCTTAACATAGCTTAGAAATAAGTTTTGGAGGGTTCGGTGTGTGAAAATATGCTTATTTGATCATAGGGACTAAAAGCGTCAAAACTGTGAATGTATGCAAATTCGCGCATATTCTGCGTTCTGACCATATGCGTACATCCAAAAATTTTGTAATCTTTAAAATATTATATTTTAGTGATGGGAATGCAAAATACCATTTGTTGCATAATTTGGATTGTTTTCACGTCCATTCGAACGTTCGTCGTAATTAACCAAAAAACGTGACCGTACGACCGAACGAACCGATATCCATGATATTTCCAAGCATATTTCAAGTCCCATATGATTTAACATCCTTGTAGAGCCCTAAAATTGGGTTAACAGGGGTTAAATGCATCGAAAAACAAATTTGGAGCATGCAGGGGCCTGTTTCGCCAAAAACTGAAAGTCAGACCTGAACTGGCTCGCCTGGGGCGACCCATTTGGCTATCTGGGTCGCAGCCCGTGAGAGGCTTCAGACCAGAACCTTCAAAATAGCTTTCCCAGCTGTTTCCTTCTGTTTTCAAGCCTAGTTTTTGATCTTGTAGGCTATTTTAAGTGTTCCCCAAGGCTCTTACTCCTATCTACACACTTGTAGGGCCATGATTCTTCCTTGGTGACCACACAAACACATGGCATGATCTTGTAGATTCTTGAATATTATAAATACCCTTCACATTTCATTCTTTCAACTTGCTCATTCACTCTTTTCTTTATCTCCTGCTCTACTTGGAGGCTACCACTTAGTTGCAGGCTTCCTAATTGAGTTTTCTTCATCCTAGAACACTTGTAAGTGTTCTTCCTAGTCTTGTTTATTAATTTTTAGCTATTTCAAACGAAAAGTCAAACAGTGTTTGACTTTCGGCTTGCCCATTAATTGGTCAAGACAAAGTTCAATTGAACTTTGCAACGTGATCGTAATCACGATGTTTATAATCCCTAGCGATTATACCTACTGATTACCACGTTGACTAGTCGAAGTGACGAGTCAAAGTTCCGGTCAAAATGCATGATTATGTGCATTTTGCGACGGAACTATTTTCGGGTATCAAAACACGTTGTTTTGATACCAAATCAGTTTTCCAACTAAGTTAAACATGTTTTGACATGTTTAACTTATCCCCTCTAGTTTAGTGCTTATTTAGAGTCGTAAGTCAAGCGGTCTTGATAACCGCTTAGATTTTCGAACCCGACCCGTTTGGTCATTCATTAGGGTCCGACCAAACACATATGGTGAAGGCTAGCTGACTTCGATACTCAATGAACTCGCATGCTGGAGAACCGATGAGAGACATAGTCGATGCCAATATAGCTGTAATTTCACACTTGAGCTTTTCCCTTCGAAGAGTTGATCTTTCATTTCGAAAGTGGTATCTCCCCAATGGAGAAATGATGCTAGCCCTTTTTCTTTCGATGACAGAGATTGAAATGGATAAAGTGGTTGTATAAGGAATAACCTCCAGCGGTTATACCTTATGGTCACTTCGTTTGGTTAGTTGTATGATAGGTAGTTTATATGCCTTTAAGAAATGACCAAAATGCCCTTTTTGCGCATAAATTCAATTTAAGCATATGTAACCTAAATTTTGACACTTAAACTGATATTTTTTGGGTAAAGGGTTACCCCGGTGATTCACTTAAACTGATATTACATCATTATTAAACATGTTTAGGCATATAAGACTTATCATAGGACTAGTTTGACAATCTGAACGCGCAATTGCGTAAATGACAGGTTAAAGTAGCGTAAACTACCTTAACGGGTCATAACGGGTCAAAAGCACTTAGGATTCATTCTAAATCAGAATGTAGACTTTGTTAAACAATTTCATATGAGTTCCAATACTCATTTGGTTTATAAGACCTCATTCTATCCGATTCCTCAGATTATGTAATTTAACATAGTTACCCAATGTTAGGACACATTAGGACACGTTTGAAGCTTTGTTATATCACTTGATTCAAGGATACTTTGCAAACCCAAGTGAGTACATAGTTCCCCTCTTTTATGCTTTCAATTGTTTTGGGGTGACTCATATGTGCTAAATGCTTTTCAAGTTTTCAAAACAAAGACTATGGTTTATATAAAACTCGTCGATTTCAATAATGTGATCGAACTTGTTGGTGCGTTAGTCGAAAGACGAATGACGTTCATTAGTTTTGATCAAGCCGACCAGTAGTATGTTATGGTACCATAGGATTTGACAAATCCCGTTACTAGGCTATTCACTGGATTTGGTGGGTAGTTTGGGGAACGACAAAAACTGTTTTCTGATTAACAAATCATGTGTTGATTTGTTAGTCTTGTTAAAGAGGCCTTTCAAGGTCTATTAAAGATACCCCATGGGTGGTATAGTCGAGTCACACAGGTTTGAATGTATTCAATAAAGAACGACCAGGAGTTGTATTTCATAATTAAAACACGAACGATTGAACGATGGTTTATAACACGGACGATTGAACGATGGTTTATAACACGGACGATTTGGACGATTGGTTTATGGTAAGTGATTAGATAACGAGATGGGTATAATGTGATAAAAGCATGGTGGATACGCCGCTGGTACTTCCTATATATAAGTGCTTTTATCACATTACATGTCGTAGCGTTATCTAGATCACTTGGACGAATGTTTTCAAAGGAAGTCACGCAACGATGTTTACTTAAAGATATAAACCATACAATGTTTACTTTTGAGACAAATTACTACTTAGTTTTACAAAGACAAATGTTTTCAGTCAAGATTCATGGCTACAATGGTTTTAGATTTACTTATGTCAACTTGTAAAGTTGATAAAACATATTGCAATATCAAACACTTTTTGATTTCAAGGTACATACTCGACAACTCTCGTAGTTAGACGAGGTATTGCAATATGAATTCAAAGCCATGGATTTTGACATACAAAACCTATGTACTCACCGGCATTTTTATGCTGACTGTTTTTCACATATGTTTCAGGTTCTATTATGTGACGATTGTTGATTGCTTGCTTCACATAGGATGGACGCGGGCCTTAGTGACTTTAAAACTTGAAAGGCAATTGTTTGTATTTATTTGGTTTGTATCAAAACAACGAGTCTATTAACTAAATAAAACAAAACTTCAAATACCATGTGTTGTGAAACAATGATTCTGTGACATGACTCCCCGACATTTCTGCCGCGGTTTGTTGTATTATGCGGTCGGGGTGTTACACGATGTAGGAAAAGTTTTCAATGAAGCAACGCTAATATCCTGCCAATCCCAAGAATTGGCGTATTTCTTTGGGGGACTTAGGTGCTTGCCAATTCTTAATGGCTTCGATCTTACTGGGGTCAACACGAATTTCTTGTTGATCCACCACATGCCCTAAGAATTGCACTACTTGTAACCAAAAATCACATTTGGATAGCTTGGCATACAACTTCTCCTGTCTCAATACCTCTAGAATTGTACATAAATGGCTCCCATGCTCCTTTGCTTTTTTGAATATATTAGGATATCATTAATAAAGACTATAACGAATTTATCCAGGTGTGGTTTACAAACCCAGTTCATGAGGTCCATAAATACGGCATGTGCATTGATTAGCCCAAAAGGCATAACTAGGAATTCGTAATGGCTGTACCTAGTTCGAAAAGTTGTTTTCTGGATATCTTCCTCTTGACCTTTTACTTGGTGACACCCCGATCTGAGATCAACTTTCGAAAAGTAACAGGCTCATTGTAACTAATCAAACAAATCATCAATCAGTGGAAGCGGATATCGATTCTTGATTGTGACTTTGTTCAGCTCCTTGTAGTCTATACACATCCTAAAGCTCCCATCGTTCTTTTTGACAAACAATACCGGTGCTTCCCAAGGGGAATATCTAGGTCGAATAAAGCCTTTGTCCAATAGCTCCTGTAATTGAGTGGATAATTATTGCATCTCAGAAGGCACAAAGCGATAAGGCGCCTTGGCGATCGGGGCTGCTCCCGTAAGTAAGTCAATACAGAATTCGACTTATCGGTCGGGTGGTAATCCGGGTAGTTCTTCAGGAAAAACATCGGGGTAATCACATACAATTGGAATGTCTTCAATGCATCTTTCCTTTGGTTCCACTGCTGCCACATTTGCCATGTACACAACGCATCCTTGTCATAGTCACTTCAACATTTTTAGGTGAGATATAAGGGGTAACATAGCGCCAGATTTTTCTCCTTGAACCATCATCACTTCATTGTTAGGGAAAGGAATCCTAATAATCTTCTGTTTACAGACAATTTCTGCCTTGTACTTGGACAACCAGTCCATTCCCACTACTATATCAAAACTTCCAAGTTCTACAGGTAGAAGGTCTGTGACATTTGTGCCTTTACGACCATCATACAAATACGAATCCAATGAAATCTTGTGTTTCATTCTTGGGATTTGTACAAATACTTGTGACAATTGCATATATCAATTCTTGTTCAATTTCGAGCTCTAAATCGCTTTCTAGAAAGTTATATGCAAACTGATGTGTAAACGTAATCAATTTAATGCGACAAACACTCCGGAATAGTTACATAGGCTTAACATACCTTAAATAACCTTTACATAACTTAGAAATAAGTTTTGGAGGGTTTGATGTGTCAAAAACAAGTTTATTCGATCATAGGGACTATTTACGACAAACTGGGAAAGTATGCCGATTCGTATAGTAATGAACATTCCAGAACATGATCATAAGCTAAACATACCCTAAATATCCTTTACATAGCTTAGAAATAGGCTTTGAGGGGTTCAGTATGCGAAAATGTGCTTATTTGATCAATAGGGACTAAAAGTGTCAAAAAGTGCACAAGTTTGCATTTACGCGCATATCTTACGTTCTGAACATATCCGGATATCCAAATTTTTTTTTGTAATCATTAAAATATTTTATTTTAGTGATTGGAATGCAAAAATACCATTCGTCGCGTAATTTGGATCGATTTCGCGTCCGTTCGAGTTTTCGTCATAATTAACCGAATAACGTGACTGTACGACCAAATGAGCTGACATCCGAGATGTTTTTAAGCATGTTTTATGTTCCCTATGCTTAACTTCATTGTAGAGCCTTGAAATGGGGTTAACGGGGGTTAAAAGCATCAAAAACAAAGGTTTATGCTTGCAGGGACCAAAACTGCCAAATCTTGAAACTGTCCTTACGGGCCGCGAACGCTGGAGTGTCTGTCTACGCAGGGCACGACCGAGGGTGCTGGCAGAACATTGAATCTGGTTAATCAGCTTGTTCCCATTGATTTTAACCATAGATTTAGCATACTATGGGCTTGTTTATGTGTTCCCCAAGTATTTAAAACTACGGGCAACATGTGTATGGCCAAGATCAAGCTTTGATCTACTCAAAAACACATGTAATCATCCTATTAATTCAAGGTTTCTATAAATACCCACCACTTTTGCCATTTCGTTTGCCCATTCACCTCATATCTGCTCATTGAAGCTCTCACACTTGTTGAAGGCTTCAAATCTTCAGTTTTCTTTGTTTCTTTCCAAGCTTGAACCCTTTGTAAGTTTCTTTCATGCTTGGTTATGCTTTTCAAGCATGAAAGTCAAACAGTGTTTGACTTTCTGCTTTGACCATGAATTGGTCAAGACAAGGTTCGTTTGAACTTTGCAACGTGAGCATAATCACGATGGTTATAGTCCCTTGTAAGTATACCTATTGATTACCACATTGACTAGTCGAAGTGACGAGTCAAAGTTTCAGTCAAAATGCAAAATTATGCGCATTTTGCGACGAAACTATTTTCGGGTATCAAAACACTTTGTTTTGATATCAAATCAGTTTTCTAACTTAGTTAAACATGTTTTAACATGTTTAACTCGTCGATTTTAGTCTAGTGCTTATATAGGGTCGTAAGTCAAGCGGTCTTGACAACCGCTTAGACTTTCGACTCCGACCCGTTTGGTCGATCGTTAGGATCCGACCAAACATATTTTGTGACCATAGTTGTATAGGGAATAACCTTCCAAGGTTATACCTTATGGTCACTTAGTTTTGTAAGTTGTATGATAGGTAGTTTATATGCCTTAGGAAAATGACCAAAATGCCTTTTTCATGCATAATTTGAATTTAAGCATATGTAACTTAATTTTTGACACTTAAACTGATTATGCAATGTTATTAAACATGTTAGGGCATATAATACTTGTCATAGGACTAGTTAGGCTATCCAAATGCGCTTTCGCGCAAATAACGCGTTAAAGTAGCGTAGACTACCTTAACGGGTCATAACGGGTCGTAAGCATTTAAGATAGGTTCCGAATCTGAATGTAGGCTTTGTTAAACCATATCATATGAGTTCCAATACTTATTTGGTTTACGAGACCTAATTCTACCCGATCTCCCGATTTAGGTGTCGAGTTATTAACATAGTGATCCGATACTAGGTGCCACTTGATTCCTTGATTGCCCGAGCTTGTTTGCTCACTTAAATCGAAGATACCTTGCAATCTCAAGTGAGTACATAGTTCCCCTCTTTTACAGCTTTCAATTGTTTTGGGGTGATTCATATGTGCTAAACGATTTCGAGTTTTCTAAAACAAATGCTATGGTTTATATTAAACACAGCGATTTCGATAATGTGGTACGAACTTGTTAGGGCATTGGTCGAAAGACATCGAATGACATTCATTAACTATGTTCAAGCCGACCAGTAGTATGTTATGGTACCATAGGATCTGACAAATCCCGTTATCGGACTATCACCATGGTTATGGGGGTAATGTGGGTAATGACAGAACCTGATGATTGTTAACTTACCCGTGGTGGTTTGTTAATACGAGTTAAACGATGGACGATGTCACACCCCGACCACGTAAAACAACAAAACGTGGCGGAAACGTCGGGGAGTGTTGTAACAGAAATATCGTTTCACAACCATGGTATTTAAAGTTATGTTTTATTTATAAACCAAAGGTGGAATACATTGTCTTAAAACAAGAAACAAAGAGAACATAACATAATTAAACTAGTCTAGCTTTATTTTAAGTCACTAAGGCACAGGTCCAACTAAGTATGTCATGATCATCCTATGCAACAGCTCCTGAAAACACATGTGAAAATAGGAACGTCAGCATAAAAATGCCTGTGAGATACATAGGATTTTGTGAAAATAGGATTCATGACTTACAAGTTTAAAGGAATGTTTAATCAAAAGTATTCATGAATCTTGTTAAGTGTTTTCTTTTATAAATCATATGAAAACTTGATAAGAAAATCAGATTATATTAAAGAAGGATGTATGGTTAATTAAATAACCAAGTAAAATGAGTTGTATAAAATAAACTGTTTGTAAAACAATGACTTGTAAAAATATCTAAGTTATGTAAATTGTAATATGTCTAAACTGAAATAACTTAAATAACGCTACGATATGTAATATCATACAAGCACTTATATAGGAAGTACCAGCGGCGTATCCACCATGCTTGTATCATATTACACACGCCTCATTACTTAAATCACTTACCCAAACAAACCACCAATGTAAAATGTTTATGTTTAAACAAATTGTCAAAATGTTTACGTCAAAATGTAAACCATGTAATGTATAATCAATGTCAAAATTTTCATGTGTCAAATGTAAATCATGAAATGTGTATCCAAAATATCATGTATGGCATGTGAAATATATATATCAACTAAACCATAGGTAAAATGCACAAAACAAGGTATTGAAGTAAAACGTAGTTTAAATCAAAGTTATATTTTGTGGAAATGCATGTTATACTGATACAAACATCTATGAGGTATTGTAAAAATGCATACATTCAAGCCTTGAGACTGTGGCAATAAACCCTTAAACAAATTAAAGGTTTATCTAAGTTATGTGTATCGAATTCGGTCATTCCTTCCAGCCAACATACCTAGGAGGTTAGGAACGGGAGTTGTCAATTCCTATGGTACCACTACCTACTAACGAACGGCATGGCCAATGTTAATGAACGCATTTTTGTCCCATTTAAACAAACCAAATGTCATACCAAAATGTAAGCATGTGATGAAAAACAAATGTACTAGGTATGCAACAAATGGACATACATAGCATGTGGTGCAAAACAAATGTACTAAGTATGCAACAATGAACATGCATAGCATGTGATGTAAAATAATGTACTAAGTATGCACAAAATGGACATACATAGCATAAAATGTAATGTTAAACGATGTACTAAGTATGCACTAAATGGACATACATAGCAAAAAAAACAATGAAATCATGTACTATAAGTGTACTAATGAACATAACAAGCATATGATATGAAAACATGGAAAGCACGAAAGTAACAAGTAGGCACATGTGTTTCACCCCAAAACGTTTGAAAAACAGTAAAAGAGGGGACTATGTACTCACTTGAGATTGCTCAATTGTAACATTTGTGCTTGTAATCATTGTGAACAGTTCAATTATCAATAAAACAATGTTATTTTATCCCAATGTTTGTTTGGTTGCGTTTTACGTTTTTCATGTTTTGACTTTTGATCAATTTCAAACTCTACATTGCTTTCTGGAGAGTTATACGCTAACTAGTGCTTAAACGTACTCAGTTTAATGTGACAAATACTCCGGAACATCAACATATACTCAACATACCTTAAATAACCTTTACATAACTTAGAAATAAGTTTTGAAGGCTTTGGTATAGCAAAAACAAGTTAATTCGCTTACAGGGACTAAACTTGACAAACTGCGAAAGTATGCCAATTTAAACTGTAACGAACATTCCGGAACATGTCCATAAGTTAAACATACCATAAATATCCTTTACATATCTTAGAAATAGGCTTTGAGGGGTTTGGTATGCTAAAACAAACTTTTGGATCATTCAGGGGCTAAAAGTGTCAAAAAGTGCACAAGTTTGCACTTTCGCGCATAACTTACGTTCTGAATACATCCGGACATCCAAAAATTTATGTAAGCATCCTTATATTATGCCCAAATGTATGGCATGAGAAAAATCCGTTCGTCGCGCAATTTGGATCGTCTTTCGCGCTTATGCGCATTCCGTCGTAATTAAGCGAACATCGCGACCGTACGGCCAAACGAACCGACATCCGACATATTTTTGAGCACATTTTAAGTTCCCTATACTTTAACTTCATTTTAGAGCTTTGAAATGGGGTTAACGGGGCTTAAACGTGCCAAAAACGCATCAAATACCAAGTTTTGGTGCTGCAGGGACCAAAATGGTAAATCTGGCAAACTAGGGGCTTACGGACCGTAAGCCAAAGCCCATACGGTCCGTAAGGGGTCCCCAGTACAGCAGAACCCACATTTAATGCTGATTGGCTCTTCAAATGGCGAAAGGTCCAAATGCCTTTTCACCCAATCAAAGGCCAAGGGCCATATTCAGTGAATCTAGTAATGTAACACATGTACGCACAAGATCGTGGCACGATATTCGATAAAACGATCCTAACGGTTCCACTTTTCCTATAAATACCCCCCCCCTTTTGAGTAAAAATCACAAGAATCAGATCTAAAAAGCTCTAAGTTGAAGTATTGCTTCATACATGAGTTTCTCTGATCTCGATTAGCATTCGGGGACCCTCCGTAAGTATTCTTTCATTTTTTTATCGCTTTTCGAGTCCGAAAGTCGACGTTTTGTTGACTTTCTGCGTTGACCAGCTTATGGTCGATGCGAAGTGTGCAGACTTGGTGAGTCGATCCACGATCACCCATATGGTATCATTCCCACGCTGAGATCTAGGTAGGCCTGTAACGAAATCCACGGAAATTTCTTCCCATTTCCATTGTGGTATCGTGGGTTGCTGAAGTAGGCCCGCTGGTTTCTGGTATTCCACCTTGACCCTCGCACAGGTCAAGCACTTGCTGACGTAGGTAGCGATGTGAGCCTTCATGCTAGGCCACCAATAAGTAGTTCTAATGTCGTGGTACATTTTATCCGATCCTGGATGTACCGAATAGCGAGACTTGTGAGCTTCGTCCATTACCAGCTCGCGTAGACCGCCATAAAGTGGGACCCAAATACGCCCCGTTACATAGTAGGCGCCGTCTGCCTTCTGTTCTAATCGTTGCCTTGAGCCGCGTAGGGCTTCAGCCCTGACGTTTTCTGGTTTCAATGCTTCTGCCTGAGCATCTCGTATCTGTGCAGGAAGACTGGACTGTATAGTGAGCTGCAAGGCTCATACGCGTCTAGGTAGAGTGTCCTTTCGACTGAGGGCGTCAGCCACAACATTGGCCTTGCCTGGATGGTACTTGATGGCGCATTCATAATCGTTCAGTAGTTCGACCCATCGTCGCTGACGCATGTTCAATTCCTTCTGCCTGAAGATATGCTCGAGACTCCTGTGATCGGTGTAAATTGTGTACTTGGTACCGTACAGGTAGTATCGCCATATCTTGAGTGCGAAAACAACAGCTCCCAGCTCTAAATCGTGCGTCGTGTACTTTCGTTCGTGAATCTTAAGTTGGCGCGAGGCGTAAGCAATGACCTTGTCGCGCTGCATCAACACACATCCAAGACCCTGGATGGATGCATCACAATAGACCACAAAATCGTCCGTGCCTTCTGGCAATGAGAGGATAGGTGCACTGCAAAGTCTATCCTTTAAGTGCTGAAAAGCAGTTTCCTGCGTGTTGCCCCAACGGTAGGTGACACCCTTCTGTGTCAGTAGTGTAAGCGGCTGAGCAATCTTTGAAAAGTCTTTAATAAACCGTCTGTAGTAACCCGCCAAACCCAAGAATTGGCGTATTTCCGTTGGCGTACGTGGTGCAGGCCAGTTTCTGATCGAGTCTACCTTGGATGGATCAACATGGATCCCATCCTTGTTCACTACGTGGCCTAGAAAGTGGACTTCACGAAGCCAGAAGTCGCATTTCGAAAACTTAGCGTACAGCTGTTCCTTCCGAAGGAGTTCCAAAATAAGGCGTAGGTGCTGCTCGTGTTCCTCCTGACTCTTAGAGTAGATCAGGATGTCGTCGATGAAAACAATGACGAACTTGTCAAGATAGGGTTTGCACACCCTGTTCATAAGGTCCATAAAAACTGCAGGCGCGTTCGTTAACCCAAACGGCATGACAAGAAACTCGTAGTGACCGTAGCGAGTTCTGAATGCGGTTTTGGAGACGTCCTCATCCCGGACTCTCAGCTGATGATACCCTGACCTTAAGTCTATCTTGGAGTAGTAACATGACCCTTGCAACTGGTCGAATAAGTCATCTATGCGTGGAAGAGGATAACGGTTCTTCACCGTTACCTTGTTCAATTCACGGTAGTCGATGCACATTCTGAACGTACCGTCTTTCTTTTTCACGAAAAGTACTGGAGCTCCCCAAGGCGAAGAGCTTGGACGAATGAAGCCCTTTTCCAAGAGCTCTTGCAGCTGCTTTGACAGTTCCTCCAATTCTGATGGAGCTAGACGATATGGTGCGCGAGCTATGGGTGCTGCTCCTGGAGCGAGCTCGATTTGAAATTCGACCTGACGGTGAGGCGGTAAGCCAGGTAAGTCTTTAGGAAACACCTGAGGGTAGTCGCGTACAACTGGGATATCCTCCAGTTTCTTTTCCTTCACTGATGCATCTGAAACGAGTGCCAAGATTGCGGTGTGACCCTTCCGCAGACACTTCTGAGCCTTCAAGAAAGAGATGATGCCTACCACTGCACCACTCCTGTCACCTTGAACTTCGAGGGGTTCTTGACCAGAACGGGGAATGCGAATAATCTTCTCGCTGCATAGAATCTCTGCCTGATGTTGGGATAACCAATCCATCCCTATGACGATGTCGAAGCTTCCCAAGACTATGGGAATAAGGTCGATGGAGAAAACTTGACCGGCTAAGACAATACTACAACCTTTGACTATTTGCGTGGCTTCTAAACTCTTACCATTAGCTAGTTCTACGACGTGTTTGGTGTTTAGGAGAGTCGATGTACGTTTTAACAATTTACTCATTTTCAAAGATATGTAACTTGTATCCGCACCCAAATCAAACAAAGCAGTAATGTAAATGTTGTCGAGAAGAAACTTACCCATAACGACGTTGGGATCATTCCTGGCATCACCCTGCCCTAACACAAATGCACGACCCCTTGCCTCGTTGCCGTTGTTGTTTCCCCCGTTGTTGTTGTTGCCATTGCCCTGATTGTTGTTATTGTTGTTGTTGTTCTGGTTCCTGTTTAACTGAGGGCAGTGCCTTTTGAAGTGACCTTCTGCACCACAATGAAAGCATCCCTTGTTACCCTGTTGCTGATTCTGCTGTGCTTGTGGCTGCTGCTGGTTCTGGTTCGCAGGACGAGGGCTTCTACAATCCTTGGCCTCATGACCCATCTTGAGGCATCTTTGACAGCGACCCTTGTTACACTGGCCACTGTGGTGTCTGCCGCAGTTGTTGCACTTTGGGAGGTTCCCTCGATATCCGCCCTGCCTGTGACTACCTGAAGAATGCTGGCTGGGACTCTGATAACTGTCAGTCTTCCGCTGCTGGGCCTGAGACTGAACTGAAGCTGATCCCTTGCTGGAATCCCCATCCCATTTTCTCTTGCTGTCACTGGGAGTAGTAGGAGTAGCTGAAGTAGTAGCAGTAGCGCTGATACGTTTAGGCAGTTTGTTCTGATCCACTGCCTGGTCTGTGATGCGGTGAGCGAGGCGTTGAATATCCTGGATGTTGTCAAGATTAGCCGAAGTAACATGGCTCTGGATCTCTGGCGCCAACCCTTTGAGATACAACTCAATGCGCTTAAACGGAGGGTCCACCATAGTTGGACACAGCACGGCCAGTTCGTTTGACCTTTTGGTGTAAGCTTCAATTTCCGATCCAGTCATCTTCAGATGGTACAACTCATCCTCCAGCTTATGGATGTCTTCTCGAGTACAATACTCTCTCTTGATCAGTTCCTTGAAATCATTCCAGGGTGTGGCGTTAGCAGCTGCCAACCCTAAAATCTGAACTTGGGCGTTCCACCAAGTTAGTGCTATTCCTTCTAGCGTGCCAGTGGCGTATTTCACCCTGCGAGCCTCAGGGCATTCACACATCTCGAACACAGACTCGAGCTTTTCAAACCAGTGGAGGAGTCCAACTGCCCCCTCTGTGCCGCTGAAAGTACTTGGACGAAAGTCCATGAAGTTCTTGAAAGTGCAGACAGGTTGCTGCGCATGTTGACCTATTGTGTATGAATAGGACGAAGTTAAATACGAGAGTTAATGCAGGATCTAAGGATCCTAGTGTGAGTCTATACTGCAGGGTATACTACCTGCTTGTGCGGCTGCAAGTGCCGCAGCAACTTGAGCTTGAACGAGAGCTTCTAGCTGGGCTTGAGTCATGTTCACACGTCCGGACATGATCTTCATAGTAAAGGTAGCGTAAGTGAGAATGGTTCGCGAGTAGGGCGATGACAGAAAAGCGTAAGCACGTAGGTATTCACATGTAATAAAGTCATGTGTATCTAAGTGTACTACGAGCAAAGTTCTATACGTTTTTAGCAAGCAGGTAACAAACATAAACCATATTACCTAGGATGTCGAGTCTTGCACGTGGAGCGAAGCGTCGTTGTGGATCGTTGAGAGCACTGTTCTGGTTATAGTCTGGTTTTAATAAAAACGTTTCCCATATTAAAACCGAGTTCTCTATAACCAATGGCTCTGATACCAATCTGTCACACCCCCAAAATCCACGTGCGGAGTATCACCGCTTGGGAGCGTGACATGACCAGGATCAAGCCACCAATCATATTGAACATGTAATTAAATAGTAAAAGTTATCCATCAATACGAAAGGTGTTTATCAAAACCAACATAAGTAAATGTAGCGGAAGCATTTATGTAAAACCCAACATAAGTATTAATGTTTGAAACGTCATAAGTGTTTAATAAGTAATCACGATCCATCTGCCCACAATGACCTGCTCCTCCTTGTGCAAGCTCCATTAGTACCTAAGGTCCTGCAAGGCATGCAGCAGAGAGTCAACAACTAGTTGAGCGAGTTCACAGAAAGTAAATGCGTAACAGTAAGTTCATGAGTATCAAGTGGCTCTACTGGGCCAATATAGGTTTCTATTGGTGGGGGCTTCCCATGTTATTAATCCACTAGACTATGCGTAACCATATGTGTTCTTCACAACCGAGAACAGTAATACGTACAAGTTTACGTAGGATTTACGTAAGTATCCTTCACAACCAAGGATAGGGTACGTGGGGGTTTACGTAGGTTTTACGTAAGTGCCTGACACAACCGAGGCAGTAGTGAGTACAAGTTCACGTAGGTTTTACGTGAGTATCCTTCACAACCGAGGATAGTGTGTAGCATAAGTATACGTAGGTTTTACGTATGTGTCCTGCACAACCGAGGACGACGGTATGGTAGTCTAGTAACAGTGTCCATATGAATCTATTCAACCTTATCCTTATCAATCTCATTCCCAACACCCCGGGAATCCCATGCCTTGGTAAGAGTGTGAACTCACCTTGGGTTGCTCTGCAGATACACAAAGGAGAGGGTTCTTGAACTAACAGTGGTCAACCACGTCCTAACAGGGTTACCATACAAGTCAGGTTTGGTTCAAGTAAGGCACGTACGATTACACATAGTTAATACATCATAAGCATGTAGATCATGGCAAGCACAAAATCTCATATTAACAGTCAAATCATAACACTTTCAAACTTGTGCGACTCGGATGGTTGGGCCGTTGAGCTTGTGCGAGCCCAACCATCTTGTGCGATATAAATCTAGGCCCAAACAATACCCGGCCCAATTAATTAACAGCTAAGTCTTGTGCGAACCCTTTGGGTTGTGCGATCCAAACCGGCCCAACCACAATTCAACAAGCAATCTTATGCGGTGCAGATTAGGTTGTGCGATCCGGCCGAGTTGTGCGATTAAAGTTAGCCCAGCCCAACATATCATCCGGCCCAAATAGTTAAACAAAACATATGACTTGTGCGATCAGGTTCTCTTGTGCGACTGGGTAGACTTGTGCGAATGGACCCCCTTGTGCGACCCGAAGCCTTGAACGAGTGTGCCTCTTGTGCGACTAGGGGACCTTGTGTGATTCGTTTTAACAGCCTCTAATTGTGCTTGTTCGGTTACAACATTCAGGAGTTTCCAAGTTTAACAAATCAACTAACAGTTTCTATTCTGGTAATTATCGATCAAACAAGCAAATCCATCACGAATTCATATGAACCCTAATCTTGTTCAAAGCATAACAATAACTTATCAAATCACATGATTCTGTCCAATTACACAACATACCACCGATTACATACATTCAATCTTAATTCATCATACAAATAATCCGAAAACAGAATATGGCAGCCGATTAATCATCTAATTGGTTTTGGTTCTATATCATGTAATCCTATTCATAAGAACATAATCAATCATGTTAATTAAGAACCCTAAATCATCATGCAAGACTATCATAGTACACACATCAACACGTAATCTATAACTCAAACACGCAAACAATCATAAGCACACTAACCGGTTAATGATGGCAAGAGGGTGATCCGAACAAAGAATGTTCCTTGGTTGTCTTGTGCCGTCGAGTTCGAGTGAGAGAAGAGGGAGCTAGGGTTTTGAGTGTGTTATGATGTTTTGCAAAATATGAGGGGATTACAACCACTCTAAGTGTTATGCGTGTGGGTTGGGTGGGCCGAACCCAATCATGGGCTGCCCTTTTGGTCCGTGTGCAAACAATACGGCCCAATGGCCTTGTGCGATTGATGCATGTTGATTCGGTTCGTGCAACATTCTCATAACATAACATACACACATAATGCACATAATAACATCACATTCATTAAATCAAAGTATCACATAGGCACGTAACGTTACATCAAAGTAGGTCTAAAGTTCGAGTTGTCACATTATCCCCAACTAAAAAGAAATTTCGTCCCGAAATTTGGTATGCACTCACTGAGGAAGCTAGGTAAGTTATATCGTTCACTGGTTTTCCTGGGGTGTCACATCCTCCCCCCGTTGATCTAGAATTTCGTCCCGAAATTCCGCAGTAGGAGCTTCAGCCTCAGTAGTGGTTGCATTGGTTCCGAATAACTGGGGGTACTTTTCTGTCATCCTGTCTTCGCGTTCCCAGGTGTACTCTGGGCCACGTCTGGAGTTCCAACGAACTCGAACAAGAGGGATTCTCTTGTTTTTGAGGACCTTCACATCCCGGTCCGTGATTTCAACTGGTTCCTCGACGAACTGCAACCGCTCGTCGATAGTAAGTTCCTTAAAAGGAATTATGAGGGTCTCATCTGACAGGCACTTCTTCAGATTCGACACGTGGAATACATTGTGAACTGCACCGAGTTCAGCTGGTAGATTTAGCTTGTAGGCTACTTTGCCTATTTTCTCTATGATCTCGAATGGTCCGACATACCGCGGATTTAGTTTGCCCCGTTTGCCAAAACGAACCACACCCTTCCAGGGTAAGACTTTGAGTAAAACCCGGTCCCCGACCTGAAATTCCAACGGCTTTCTACGCTTGTCCGCTTAGGCTTTCTGACGGTCGCGTGCTGCCGCCATGCGTTGTCGTATCTGTGCTATCTTTTCTGTGGTGTCCACTACAATCTCTAGACCCGTGATCTGACTATCCCCCACCTCTGCCCAACAGAGAGGTGACCGGCATTTACGTCCGTACAATGCCTCGAATGGAGCGGCTTGTATGCTGGTGTGATAACTGTTATTGTACGAGAACTCCACCAAAGGGAGGTGCTTTTCCCAGCCGTTGCCGAAATCAATAACGCATGCCCGAAGCATGTCTTCAAGAGTTTGGATCGTTCGCTCAGACTGCCCATCCGTCTGAGGATGATATGCTGTGCTCATGTCTAACCGTGAGCCGAAAGATTTGTGCATCGCTTGCCATAGTTCTGACGTGAATCATGCATCCCGATCCGAAATAATGGAGGTGGGCACCCCGTGCCTCGAAACAACTTCTTTAAGGTAGATGTCTGCGAGAGTGGAGAACTTATCCGTTTCCTTTATAGCTAGGAAGTGTGCAGACTTGGTGAGTCGATCCACGATCACCCATATGGTATCATTCCCACGCTGAGATCTAGGTAGGCCTGTAACGAAATCCATGGAAATTTCTTCCCATTTCCATTGCGGTATCGTGGGTTGCTGAAGTAGGCCCGCTGGTTTCTAGTATTCCACCTTGACCCTCGCACAGGTCAAGCACTTGCTGACGTAGGTAGCGATGTGAGCCTTCATGCTAGGCCACCAATAAGTAGTTCTAATGTCGTGGTACATTTTATCCGATCCTAGATGTACCGAATAGCGAGACTTGTGAGCTTCGTCCATTACTAGCTCGCGTAGACCGCCATAAAGTGGGACCCAAATATGCCCCGTTACATAGTAGGCGCCGTCTGCCTTCTGTTCTAATCGTTGCCTTGAGCCGCGTAGGGCTTCAGCCCTGACGTTTTCTGGTTTCAATGCTTCTGCCTGAGCATCTCGTATCTGTGCAGGAAGACTGGACTGTATAGTGAGCTGCAAGGCTCGTACGCGTCTAGGTAGAGTGTCCTTTCGACTGAGGGCGTCAGCCACAACATTGGCCTTGCCTGGATGGTACTTGATGGCGCATTCATAATCGTTCAGTAGTTCGACCCATCGTCGTTGACGCATGTTCAATTCCTTCTGCCTGAAGATATGCTCGAGACTCCTGCGATCGGTGTAAATTGTGCACTTGGTACCGTACAGGTAGTGTCGCCATATCTTGAGTGCGAAAACAACAGCTCCCAGCTCTAAATCGTGCGTCGTGTAGTTTCGTTCGTGAATCTTAAGTTGGCGCGAGGCGTAAGCAATGACCTTGTCGCGCTGCATCAACACACATCCAAGACCCTGGATGGATGCATCACAATAGACCACAAAATCGTCCGTGCCTTCTGGCAATGAGAGGATAGGTGCACTGCAAAGTCTATCCTTTAAGTGCTGAAAAGCAGTTTCCTGCGTGTTGCCCCAACGGTAGGTGACACCCTTCTGTGTCAGTAGTGTAAGCGGCTGAGCAATCTTTGAAAAGTCTTTAATAAACCGTCTGTAGTAACCCGCCAAACCCAAGAATTGGCGTATTTCCGTTGGCGTACGTGGTGCAGGCCAGTTTCTGATCGAGTCTACCTTGGATGGATCAACATGGATCCCATCCTTGTTCACTACGTGGCCTAGAAAGTGGACTTCACGAAGCCAGAAGTCGCATTTCGAAAACTTAGCGTACAGCTGTTCCTTCCGAAGGAGTTCCAAAATAAGGCGTAGGTGCTGCTCGTGTTCCTCCTGACTCTTAGAGTAGATTAGGATGTCGTCGATGAAAACAATGACGAACTTGTCAAGATAGGGTTTGCACACCCTGTTCATAAGGTCCATAAAAACTGCAGGCGCGTTCGTTAACCCAAACGGCATGACAAGAAACTCGTAGTGACCGTAGCGAGTTCTGAATGCGGTTTTGGAGACGTCCTTATCCCGGACTCTCAGCTGATGATACCCTGACCTTAAGTCTATCTTGGAGTAGTAACACGACCCTTGCAACTGGTCGAATAAGTCATCTATGCGTGGAAGAGGATAACGGTTCTTCACCGTTACCTTGTTCAATTCACGGTAGTCGATGCACATTCTGAACGTACTGTCTTTCTTTTTCACGAAAAGTACTGGAGCTCCCCAAGGCGAAGAGCTTGGACGAATGAAGCCCTTTTCCAAGAGCTCTTGCAGCTGCTTTGACAGTTCCTCCAATTCTGATGGAGCTAGACGATATGGTGCGCGAGCTATGGGTGCTGCTCCTGGAGCGAGCTCGATTTGAAATTCGACCTGACGGTGAGGCGGTAAGCCAGGTAAGTCTTCAGGAAACACCTGAGGGTAGTCGCGTACAACTGGGATATCCTCCAGTTTCTTTTCCTTCACTGATGCATCTGAAACGAGTGCCAAGATTGCGGTGTGACCCTTCCGCAGACACTTCTGAGCCTTCAAGAAAGAGATGATGCCTACCACTGCACCACTTCTGTCACCTTGAACTTCGAGGGGTTCTTGACCAGAACGGGGAATGCGAATAATCTTCTCGCTGCATAGAATCTCTGCCTGATGTTGGGATAACCAATCCATCCCTATGACGATGTCGAAGCTTCCCAAGACTATGGGAATAAGGTCGATGGAGAAAACTTGACTGGCTAAGACAATACTACAACCTTTGACTATTTGCGTGGCTTCTAAACTCTTACCATTAGCTAGTTCTACGACGTGTTTGGTGTTTAGGGGAGTCGATGTACGTTTTAACAATTTACTCATTTTCAAAGACATGTAACTTGTATCCGCACCCGAATCAAACAAAGCAGTAATGTAAATGTTGTCGAGAAGAAACTTACCCATAACGACGTTGGGATCATTCCTGGCATCACCCTGCCCTAACACAAATGCACGACCCCTTGCCTCGTTGCCGTTGTTGTTTCCCCCGTTGTTGTTGTTGCCATTGCCCTGATTGTTGTTATTGTTGTTGTTGTTCTGGTTCCTGTTTAACTGAGGGCAGTGCCTTTTGAAGTGACCTTCTGCACCACAATGAAAGCATCCCTTGTTGCCCTGTTGCTGATTCTGCTGTGCTTGTGGCTGCTGCTGGTTCTGGTTCGCAGGACGAGGGCTTCTATAATCCTTGGCCTCATGACCCATCTTGAGGCATCTTTGACAGCGACCCTTGTTACACTGGCCACTGTGGTGTCTGCCGCAGTTGTTGCACTTTGGGAGGTTCCCTCGATATCCGCCCTGCCTGTGACTACCTGAAGAATGCTGGCTGGGACTCTGATAACTGTCAGTCTTCCGCTGCTGGGCCTGAGACTGAACTGAAGCTGATCCCTTGCTGGAATCCCCATCCCATTTTCTCTTGCTGTCACTGGGAGTAGTAGGAGTAGCTGAAGTAGTAGCAGTAGCGCTGATACGTTTAGGCAGTTTGTTCTGATCCACTGCCTGGTCTGTGATGCGGTGAGCGAGGCGTTGAATATCCTGGATGTTGTCAAGATTAGCCGAAGTAACATGGCTCTGGATCTCTGGCGCCAACCCTTTGAGATACAACTCAATGCGCTTAAATGGAGGGTCCACCATAGTTGGACACAGCACGGCCAGTTCGTTTGACCTTTTGGTGTAAGCTTCAATTTCCGATCCAGTCATCTTCAGATGGTACAACTCATCCTCCAGCTTATGGATGTCTTCTCGAGTACAATACTCTCTCTTGATCAGTTCCTTGAAATCATTCCAGGGTGTGGCGTTAGCAGCTGCCAACCCTAAAATCTGAACTTGGGCGTTCCACCAAGTTAGTGCTATTCCTTCTAGCGTGCCAGTGGCGTATTTCACCCTGCGAGCCTCAGGGCATTCACACATCTCGAACACAGACTCGAGCTTTTCAAACCAGTGGAGGAGTCCAACTGCCCCCTCTGTGCCGCTGAAAGTACTTGGACGACAGTCCATGAAGTTCTTGAAAGTGCAGACAGGTTGCTGCGCGTGTTGACCTATTGTGTATGAATAGGACGAAGTTAAATACGAGAGTTAATGCAGGATCTAAGGATCCTAGTGTGAGTCTATACTGCAGGGTATACTACCTGCTTGTGCGGCTGCAAGTGCCGCAGCAACTTGAGCTTGAACGAGAGCCTCTAGTTGGGCTTGAGTCATGTTCACACGTCCGGACATGATCTTCATAGTAAAGGTAGCGTAAGTGAGAATGGTTCGCGAGTAGGGAGATGACAGAAAAGCGTAAGCACGTAGGTATTCTCATGTAATAAAGTCATGTGTATCTAAGTGTACTACGAGCAAAGTTCTATACGTTTCTAGCAAGCAGGTAACAAACATAAACCATATTACCTAGGATGTCGAGTCTTGCACGTGGAGCGAAGCGTCGTTGTGGATCGTTGAGAGCACTGTTCTGGTTATAGTCTGGTTTTAATAAAAACGTTTCCCATATTAAAACCGAGTTCTTTATAACCAATGGCTCTGATACCAATCTGTCACACCCCCAAAATCCACGTGCGGAGAATCACGGCTTGGGAACGTGACATGACAAGGATCAAGCCACCAATCATATTGAACATGTAATTAAATAGTAAAAGTTATCCATCAATACGAAAGGTGTTTATCAAAACCAACATAAGTAAATGTAGCGGAAGCATTTATGTAAAACCCAACATAAGTATTAATGTTTGAAACATCATAAGTGTTTAATAAGTAATCACGATCCATCTGCCCACAACGACCTGCTCCTCCTTGTGCAAGCTCCATTAGTACCTAAGGTCCTGCAAGGCATGCAGCAGAGAGTCAACAACTAGTTGAGCGAGTTCACAGAAAGTAAATGCGTAACAGTAAGTTCATGAGTATCAAGTGGCTCTACTGGGCCAATATAGGTTTCTATTGGTGGGGGCTTCCCATGTTATTAATCCACTAGACTATGCGTAACCATATGTGTTCTTCACAACCGAGAATAGTAATACGTACAAGTTTACGTAGGATTTACGTAAGTATCCTTCACAACCGAGGATAGGGTACGTGGGGGTTTACGTAGGTTTTACGTAAGTGCCTGACACAACCGAGGCAGTAGTGAGTACAAGTTCACGTAGGTTTTACGTGAGTATCCTTCACAACCGAGGATAGTGTGTAGCATAAGTATACGTAGGTTTTACGTATGTGTCCTGCACAACCGAGGACAACGGTATGGTAGTCTAGTAACAGTGTCCGTATGAATCTATTCAACCTTATCCTTATCAATCTCATTCCCAACACCCCGGGAATCCCATGCCTTGGTAAGAGTGTGAACTCACCTTGGGTTGCTCGGTAGATACACAAAGGAGAGGGTTCTTGAACTAACAGTGGTCAACCACGTCCTCACAGGGTTACCATACAAGTCAGGTTTGGTTCAAGTAAGGCACGTACGATTACACATAGTTAATACATCATAAGCATGTAGATCATGGCAAGCACAGAATCTCATATTAACAGTCAAATCATAACACTTTCAAACTTGTGCGACTCGGATGGTTGGGCCGTTGAGCTTGTGCGAGCCCAACCATCTTGTGCGATATAAATCTAGGCCCAAACAATACCCGGCCCAATTAATTAACACCTAAGTCTTGTGCGAACCCTTTGGGTTGTGCGATCCAAACCGGCCCAACCACAATTCAACAAGAAATCTTATGCGGTCCAGATTAGGTTGTGCGATCCGGCCGAGTTGTGCGATTAAAGTTAGCCCAGCCCAACATATCATCCGGCCCAAATAGTTAAACAAAACATATGACTTGTGCGATCAGGTTCTCTTGTGCGACTGGGTAGACTTGTGCGAATGGACCCCCTTGTGCGACCCGAAGCCTTGAACGAGTGGGCCTCTTGTGCGACTAGGGGACCTTGTGTGATTCGTTTTAACAGCTGCTAATTGTGCTTGTTCGGTTACAACATTCAATAGTTTCCAAGTTTACCAAATCAATTAACAGTTTCTATTCTGGTAATTATCGATCAAACAAGCAAATCCATCACGAATTCATATGAACCCTAATCTTGTTCAAAGCATAACAATAACTTATCAAATCACATGATTCTGTCCGATTACACAACATACCACCGATTACATACATTCAATCTTAATTCATCATACAAATAATCCGAAAACAGAATATGGCAGCCGATTAATCATCTAATTGGTTTTGGTTCTATATCATGTAATCCTATTCATAAGAACATAATCAATCATGTTAATTAAGAACCCTAAATCATCATGCAAGACTATCATAGTACACACATCAACACGTAATCTATAACTCAAACACGCAAACAATCATAAGCACACTAACCGGTTAATGATGGCAAGAGGGTGATCCGAACAAAGAATGTTCCTTGGTTGTCTTGTGCCGTCGAGTTCGAGTGAGAGAAGAGGGAGCTAGGGTTTTGAGTGTGTTATGATGTTTTGCAAAATATGAGGGGATTACAACCACTCTAAGGGTTATGCGTGTGGGTTGGGTGGGCCGAACCCAATCATGGGCTGCCCTTTTGGTCCGTGTGCAAACAATACGGCCCAATGGCCTTGTGCGATTGATGCATGTTGGTTCGGTTCGTGCAACATTCTCATAACATAACATACACACATAATGCACATAATAACATCACATTCATTAAATCAAAGTATCACATAGGCACGTAACGTTACATCAAAGTAGGTCTAAAGTTCGAGTTGTCACATCACTGACCCAAAAGTCTTCAACATATCTTCAATCAAAAGGAACTCAACATGAGGCAAAGACGTTGGGTTGAACTTCTAAACGACTACGACTGCGAGATCCGCTACCATCCTGGTAAGGCGAATGTCGTAGCCGATGCATTGAGTCGCAAGGAACGTACTAAGCTTCATTGTGTACGTGTCCAATCTGTTATTCAAACTGATATCCAAGCCCGTATTTCCCAGACTCAACAAGCTCGTGTTTCACAAGGTTTGATGGATAAGGAATTTCCTTATCACATAACACCTGCTCTTGAACTGAAGGACAATGGATTGTATTACTTCATGGACCGTTTGTGGGTCCCAAGCCAAGATAATCTTCGTACCTTGCTTATGGATGAAGCCCATAAGTCTCGCTATTCTATTCATCCTGGCTCAGATAAGATGTATAAGGATCTTCGTATTCAGTATTGGTGGCCTGGTATGAAGAAAGACATTGCCTTATACGTATCAAAATGCCTTACTTGTCTTAAGGTTAAGGCTGAACATCAGCGTCCTTCCGGATTATTGGAGCAACCGGAGATCCCAGTTTGGAAATGGGAAAACATTACTACGGATCTCATTACTAAACTCCCGCGCACAAAGAAAGGTCACAATGCCATCTGGGTAGTCGTGGATCGTCTTACCAAGTCAGCGCATTTCTTGCCAATCCGTGAGGATTTTTTGGCTGAGAAACTTGCTCAAATCTACGTGGATGAAATTGTAGCTCGACATGGTGTTCCTTTGAACATCATTTCTGACAGAGATGCTCGTTTCACTTCTCATTTTTGGAGAACCATGCAGTCTGCTATGGGGTCTCAACTTAATTTGAGCACAGCTTATCATCCGCAAACGGATGGTCAATCTGAAAGAACAATCCAGACACTGGAGTATATGCTTAGAGCTTGTGTGATCGATTTTGGTGGTAGTTGGGATTCACATCTTCCATTGATTGAATTCTCCTACAACAACAGTTACCACTCCAGCATCAACATGGCTCCTTTCGAGGCTCTCTATGGTCGAAAATGTCGTTCACCAGTCTGCTGGAATGAGATTGGCGAGGCTCAACTTACTGGACCTGCCCTCATTTTAGAGACAACAGATAAGGTGAAGAAAGTTCGTGATAACCTTCAGACAGCTAGAAGCCGTCAAAAGAGTTACGCGGACCTAAAACGCAAACCCTTGGATTTTCAAGTCGGTGATCGTGTATTACTTAAGGTCTCACCTTGGAAAGGTGTGATCAGATTTGGTAAGAATGGAAAACTTGCACCTAGATACATTGGACCATTCAAGATCGTCGAAAGAATCGGTAAGGTAGCCTACAGACTTGAGTTACCTCCTGAACTTGGAAATGTTCATCCAACTTTTCACGTGTCCAATCTCAAGAGGTGTTTAGCTGATGAGAACCTCCACATACCGCTTGACGAGATTCGTGTTGATAAAACACTGAAATTTGTTGAGAAACCGGTGGAAATCATGGAACGTGAAGTCAAGTGGCTTAAACGCAAACGCATTCCTTTGGTCAAGGTTCGCTGGGAATCGAAACGTGGACCCGAGTTTACTTGGGAACGTGAAGATCAAATGAAGGCGAAATATCCGCATCTGTTTCCACGAGTTTCCTCTAAATAAATTTCGGGAAGAAATTTCCACAAGTAGGGGAGACTGTAACATTTGTGCTTGTAATCATTGTGAATAGTTCAATTATCAATAAAACAATGTTATTTTATCCCAATGTTTGTTTGGTTGTGTTTTACGTTTTTCATGTTTTGACTTTTGATCAATTTCAAACTCTACATTGCTTTCTGGAGAGTTATACGCTAACTAGTGCTTAAACGTACTCAGTTTAATGCGACAAATACTCCGGAACATCAACATATACTCAACATACCTTAAATAACCTTTACATAACTTAGAAATAAGTTTTGAAGGCTTTGGTATAGCAAAAACAAGTTAATTCGCTTACAGGGACTAAACTTGACAAACTGCGAAAGTATGCCAATTTAAACTGTAACGAACATTCCTGAAGATGTCCATAAGTTAAACATACCATAAATATCCTTTACATAGCTTAGAAATAGGCTTTGAGGGGTTTGGTATGCTAAAACAAACTTTTGGATCATTCAGGGGCTAAAAGTGTCAAAAAGTGCACAAGTTTGCACTTTCGCGCATAACTTACGTTCTGAATACATCCGGACATCCAAAAATTTATGTAAGCATCCTTATATTATGCCCAAATGTATGGCATGAGAAAAATCCGTTCGTCGCGCAATTTGGATCGTCTTTCGCGCTTATGCGCATTCCGTCGTAATTAAGCGAACATCGCGACCGTACGGCCAAACGAACCGACATCCGACATATTTTTTAGCACATTTTAAGTTCCCTATACTTTAACTTCATTTTGGAGCTTTGAAATGGGGTTAACGGGGCTTAAAAGTGCCAAAAACGCATCAAATACCAAGTTTTGGTGCTGCAGGGACCAAAATGGTAAATCTGCCAAACTAGGGGCTTACGGACCGTAAGCCAAAGCCCATACGGTCCGTAAGGGGTCCCCAGTACAGCAGAACCCACATTTAATGCTGATTGGCTCTTCAAATGGCGAAAGGTCCAAATGCCTTTTCACCCAATCAAAGGCCAAGGGCCATATTCAGTGAATCTAGTAATGTAACACATGTACGCACAAGATCGTGGCACGATATTCGATAAAACGATCCTAACGGTTCCACTTTTCCTATAAATACGCCCCCCCCCCCTTTTGTGTAAAAATCACAAGAATCAGATCTAAAAAGCTCTAAGTTGAAGTATTGCTTCATACCTGAGTTTCTCTGATCTCGATTAGCATTCGGGGACCCTCCGTAAGTATTCTTTCATTTTTTTATCGCTTTTCGAGTCCGAAAGTCGACGTTTTGTTGACTTTCTGCGTTGACTAGCTTATGGTCGATGCGAAGTTCATTGGAACTTCATAACGTGAGCGTGATCACGATGGTTATGGTCCATAGTGACCATACCTACTGATTTCCCCGTTATCTAGGCTCAGTGACGAGTCGTAGTTTCGGCCAAAATGCGCATTCTTGCGTGTTTTGTAACCAAACTACTCGTGAGCATCAAAGCCGTTTGTTTTGATGCCAAACCTGTTTTCTAAACTTAGTTAAGCATGTTCTAACGTGCTTAGCTCGTCACTTTTAGTATAGTGCTTATATAGGGTCGTAAGGTAAGCGATCTAAACCATCGCTTATACTTTCGAACCCGACCTATTTGGTCGATCATTAGGATCCGACCAAACACATTAGGTGACCATAGCTATAACCTTCCGAGGTTATACCTTGTGGTCACGATGTTAGGCGTTCCATACGCGTTCTACGCGAACGACGCGTTAAGGTAGCATAAGCTACCTAAACGGGTCGTGATGGGCCGTAAGCACTTAGGTTAGGTTTCATTTTAGTTTGTAGGCTTTGTTAAACCATATTACACGAGTCCCCATACTCGTTTGGTTTACGAACCCGCATACTATCCGATCCTTCCGATTTGATCCGGTATATTAACATAGCTACCTATTAGGTGTCGTTTGATATTCCGTGATCTAGCATTATTTGGTTATTATACAAGAACTACAAAGCAATCTCAGGTGAGTACATAGAACCCCATCTTTTACTGTTTTCCAAACTGTTTTGGGGTGAAACACATGTGCCTATCTGTTACTTTCATGCTTTCCATGTTTTCACATCATATGCCTGCTATGTTGTTAGTACATTGTAGTACACGATTTCATTACATTTCATGCTATGTATGCCCATTGTGTGCGTACTTAGTACATTTGATTTACATGAACATTTCTGTTGCATATGTTTACTCAGCATATGGACACATTGATTTACATGAACATTTCTGTTGCATATGTTTACTCAGCATATGGACACATTGATTTACATGAACATTTCTGTTGCATATGTTTACTCAGCATATGGACACATTGATTTACATGAACATTTCTGCTTCGTATGTTTACTTAGCATACTTAGTACAATTGTTTACATCACATGCCTTCATTTTGTTATGACATTTGGTTTGTTTAACATGGGACAATACATTCATTAACATTAGCTACGCCGTTCGTTATTAGGTAGTGGTACCATAGGAATTGACAACTCCCATTCCTGAAGTCCTGGGTTTAATAGTGTGACACCCCAGGAAAATCAGTGAACAATACAGCTTACCTAGCTTCCTCAGTGAGTGCGTACCAAATTTCGGGACGAAATTTCTTTTAAGTTGGGGATAATGTGACAACTCGAGTTTTCAAGATTTCTATCTCGCAATTATTGCACGTTCACTTATTGTTTAGTTGTTTATTTGCACAATTAGTTGCCATGGAATTATATATGTTTTGATGCAATGAATCTTATTGTGTGATTGTGCATGGTTGTTTGTTAAGTGTGAAATTGGTAAATATATGAACTTGGTGGTGAAACTATGAAATTGTTATGATATGGTGTACATGTGTAACATATGATACTTAGGGAGGTAGAGCGTAATTAGTGAAATCCTAGAGATTCTTAACCCTAATCTCCTACCCTAATCATTCTCTAATCATTCACAAAGAATCAAAACATGTACTTTCACCTCCTCTAATTCTCTCTATAACCATCTTCTCATCATTCTTGGTTTCACAAGTCTTTTGCATCAAGTTTGATCTTTCAATCCATTTGGAATCAATCAAGGTAATTGCTTAATCATTGTTGGTTGTTAGTAATTGATTGTTTAATTGTTATTAATCCTTGATTCTTTTGATTCTTGTAAACCCTAGTTCTTCTCATGCTAGTTCTGTAGTTGTTGATTTGATTCTGTTTATTGTGATAATGTTGTTGATTGGTTGTATAATCGACTGCCTGATGATTGGATACGTGATGTGCTAAAATCATTGATTTTGATTAAGATTATCATACTGTAATATATGTGAAAATAAGGATTCACGATCGTATGAATACTGAAACGTAACTGATGGAATGATAGAACGTAATTGTTTCAATTGTGATTGCTAGTTTGTCTGAGTTTTTGAAATGATGAATTGGTCCGAGTTCTTATACATATTGATGTGTCCGACTTTTAAAACAACACAAAGGGGTCCGACTTTTAAAGATATGTAAACTAGTCCGAGTACTTGAGATAAGCAAAGTCCGAAGTTCTTAAATGATTGCTTCTTGTCCGAGTTTCACAAGATGCTACTCTTGTCCGAGTTTCCTCACACATGTATGTCCGAGTTTAATGGGCAGCCCTAGTCCGAGTTTCATGTTAAGCACCATGTCCGAGCTTTATATCAAACATCAAAGGGTCCGACTTTCAGCTTCAACCCTTGTCAAATGTCCGAGCTCTACATTACACATGGGTCCGAGTTCTATATGTTGTGTAGGTCCGAGTTTTAAGTAGTAGATATGAAGTCCGACCTTTTAAGCATTGTAAAGGTCCGAGCTTTTCAACAATACTTATGGTCCGAATTTTTATGTAATCTAGGTCCGACCTTCAGTATGTTTTAAGGGGGTCCGAGTTTCAATCATTGTAAGTGTGTCCGACCTTTCAACATAGGAGGTGGTCCGACTTTCATGACTGTTCTCTTGTCTGACTTTTAAACAGGGGAAACCCCCCCCCCACACACTTGTCTGAGTTTTAAGTAGGGCAAGACCCTGTCTGATTTTGTGTGTGTTTAATATGAGGCTTTGTGATGTATGTTATATAATGTTCAATCTGTTAAGATGGGAATATCACTTTGTTAAGTAGTCAATCCCGTTAAACTTGTAAAGGTATTAACACTGCTGAATGTATTAAGAATGTTAGCAGTGACAATTAGATTAATATCCACGTAAGATTAAACCGTGAAAGCAAAGGCGTGACGCATGAATTATGTGAATGCGATGAACTGATTACATGATGTATGATTCTATATGTGTATAATCGTATGACACTGAATGCAACTGTATGATTCTGCATGCGTGAACATTCTATGTGATATCATCATGTACACAATAAACACACAAGACACAGCTGCTTGAATATCAAGGATTTGCAAACCCTAATTTGATGCAAACACATGCATTGTATCATGTGTAACATATCCTAGGTCGTGTGTAACGGACTTAGACATTTGATAAACCCTAGAGCAAAGCATACCGAGCAAACCAAGGTGAGTTCACACAGCCAAGGCATGGGGTTCCCAGGGTGGGAATGGGATTGATTCATTTATCTGTACTTCTCTTGATAATGGAACGTAGTGATATGATCCTCGGGTGATTGGTTAAGATAATGCTAGAATAGTGATGCTTATAAAACTGATCTTCGCACACACGCCAGGGTTGGCTGCGATAATATGACTGATCTTCGCACACATGCCAAGGTTGGCTGCGATAATATGACTAATCTTCACACACATGCCTAGGAAGGCTGCGAACTATACACTAAAACTTCGCACAGGTGCCAGGTGGCCGCGATACAAACATACCTAGTCTAGAATACTTGAGAACGTTCCCTAATCTTCGCTACATGCCTAGAGGGCTGCGATACAAACTAATACGATACATGACTTAATGAACGAACACAAGGGTTACTATACTATTATAATTACTGAACTATTAACTGTGAACTCGCTCAACTAGTTGTTGACTCTCTACTGCATGCCTTGCAGGACCTTAGGTACATATGGAGCTTGCACAGGGAGGAGCAGGTCGTTGTGTAGCTTGGATCGTGGTTGTTATGTTACACTTATAACACATGAACTATTTACATACATTGGATTCTCATTATTACGCTTCCGCTACTTAAACTATGTTTGGTTTGGACATCAATTGTATTGAATTGGGTTTTACAAACTACTTTGATTATTATATACTATGTTCAATATGATTGGTGGCTTGATCCTGGTCATGTCATGCTCCCAAGCGGTGGTACTCCGCGTGTGGATTTTGGGGGTGTGACAGATTGGTATCAGAGCCATTGGTTATAGAGAACTTGGTTTTAATATGGGAAAACGTTTTTATTAAAACCAGACTATAACCAGAACAGTGCTCTCAACGATCCACAACGACGCTTCGCTCCACGTGCAAGACTCAACATCCTAGGTAATAAGGTTTATGTTTATTGCCTACTTGGTATAAATGCATAGAACTTTGCTCGTAGTATGCTTAGATTACATTGCTCACTACTTGTTATTGCTTGAGAACACCTACGTGCTTACACTCTTCTGTCATCGCACTATTCGCAAACCTCTCTCACTTACGTTACATTTGCTGCGAAGATCATGGCCGGACATATCAACATGACACAAGCCCAGTTGACGGCTCTCATTAACGAACAAATTGTTGCGGCATTGGCAGCTGTCACGCCCCCAAAATCCCACACGCGGAGTACCACCGCTTGGAGGCGTGACGTGACCAGGATCAAGCCATCAATCATATCAAACATAGCATTTAATATTAATAAAAGTAGTTAAGGTAGTTCATCATGACATGATTGATGTTTCAAAACCAAACATTGTTTAAGTAGCGGAAGCATAGTAAAATAAACCCGAAATAGTTATAAGTTCAAATATCGTTCATGATCCATATCCCACAACGACCTGCTCCTCCCTGTGCAAGCTCCATAATGTACCTAAGGCCCTGCAAGGCATGCAGCAAATAATCAACAAACTAGTTGAGCGAGTTCACAGAAAGTAAGTTCGTAACAGAAATGCGTAAGTTCATCTAGTGGGGGGGCTTCCCATGCATGTATATACTATTGGTGAGGGATTCTCACAATTATCCTTAACAATGGGGGATTCCCATTATGGTACTTACTAGACTAGTGCAACCATGTGTTCTTCTTAAACCGAGAACAGGAATACGTACTGGGTCACGTAGGCTTTACGTGACGTGCCCTTCCCCGAGGACAGTGGTACGCGTGGGGGGCTACGTAGGCTTTACGCAGCGTGTCCTTCCGACCCGGAAGACAGTAGATGGTATTGGGTTACGTAGGCTTTACGTAACGTGTCCTCCCGACCCGGGAGACAAATGGAAATTACTGGGTTACGCAGGATTTACGTAACGTGTCCTGACTATCCTGAGGACGATGGTCTATAGTCTAGTGATTGCGTAAGTACGAGAAATCACATCATATCAATATTCCAACCCAATTCCCAACCCGGGAATCCCATGCCTTGGCTGTGTGAACTCACCTTGGTTTGCTCGGCAGATACACAAAGAGTATAGATAAGCTAGTAAATGGTCAACCACGTCCTATCACGGTTTGTATACAAGTCAGGTTTTGACTTCACGTATTGCACGTATAAAACATACAAGTTAACATGTTTCGAGCACTTATAGAACATGGTAACACTTAGCAGTCAAGAGTATAACTTGTGCGTTCTAATCTCGGCCCAACATAACCCGACCCAATATGTTAAACTTGTGTGATCCAATGTCTAAGCCCAAAAGACAATCAGCCCAATTACATACTACCAAATACATATCGGCCCAATAGAGGTCCAATGGTATACACGGCCCAAATACATAACGCATGACAGTCAATTGCATAAGTCCAAAAGGGTTTGGTCCAGAATGATTGGGCCCGTGACAGTGTAGGCCCAAAACAGTGCACGTGCATACTTGGTCTCGAGTCGCAACCGGCGATCTCGAGTCGCAACAGGGAATTACGAGTCACAGCAGGAGATTACGAGTCGCAACAGGAGGTTACGAGTCGCAATGGTGATCTCGGCTTGTCATGGTCTGGTTACGAGTCGCAACAGGACTCGCAACCGTGGTTTCGGTTCATGCTGATGTGGTCTCGAGTCGAGACTGTGGGTTCCCGACTCGCAATCTGGGTCGCAACCAAGTGTGTAACTGATTTCCATAATTCATGCAATGATTTATCCGTGATTCTAGCAAACATCTAAGGCAGTTTCGGAAATCAGATCAAACAACAGTTTCATTCCAAAATCAAACACATTCATACACGTTCATAGCATCATCATCAAGAATGCAGAATTCACACTTAATCAAGCATCAAATCGGATCATGTGATTTACAAAAATCATAAACTATCATGCAACCTAATCAAACCGATTCTTATTATAGCCGATTACAAACATTCAATAACCCATAATCGAAGCATCATTTAGCAAGCACTTAACATCAAACACTAACCGGATTAGCCCTAGTTTATCGTCATGCAATTCTAAAACATGTGAAACCACATAACATCAACCAATTTAATAACCAAACACTAACCGAAAGGTGAAGGATGCAAGAACAATTCCAAACTCGTGAGCCTTTGGGTGCCGTCGGCTTCAAGACAAACGAGAGAAAGGATAAGAGCTTCTAGGGTTTTGTGACTTGTGTGTGTGTTTTGCAACTAATGAGAAAACAAGTCCCTAAGGGGTGTTTTGTTTGTTTGCGCATAAGGGGAGTGGGCCGAGCCCACTCGGCTACTTCTAATGGTCCGCGAGCAAGTGTAAAGCCCAATAGGCTTGTGCGGTCCAAGGGTGTTGTGCGATTCAATACATACATGCACACATGATACACATAAAACCAAAACATTCATTAAATCATATAATTCAGTTCTCGTAAGCACGTAACGTTACATCAAAGCAAGTCTAAAGTCCGAGTTGTCACATTATCCCCAACTAATTGGAAATTTCGTCCCGAAATTTGGTATGCACTCACTGAGGAAGCAAGGTAAACTATATTGTTCACTGATTTTCCTGGGGTGTCACATCCTCCCCCCGTTGATCTGGAATTTCGTCCCGAAATTCCGAAGTAGTAGCTTCGGCCTCAGCAGTGGTTGTACTGTTCGCGAACAATTGGGGGTACTTTTCTGTCATCCTGTCTTCGCGTTCCCAGGTGTACTCTGGGCCACGTTTGGAGTTCCAACGTACTCGAACAAGAGGGATTCTCTTGTTTTTGAGGACCTTCACATCCCGGTCCGTGATTTCAACTGGTTCCTCGACGAACTGCAACCGCTCGTCGATAGTGAGTTCCTTAAAAGGAATGATGAGGTTTTCATCTGATAGGCACTTCTTTAGGTTCGACACATGAAAGACATTGTGAACTGCCCCGAGTTCAGCTGGTAGGTTTAGCTTGTATGCTACTTTGCCAATCTTTTCTATGATTTCGAATGGTCCGACGTATCGCGGATTCAGTTTGCCCCGTTTGCCAAAACGTACCACACCCTTCCAGGGTGAGACTTTCAATAAAACCCGGTCCCCGACCTGAAATTCCAAAGGCTTTCTACGCTTGTCCGCGTAGGCTTTCTGACGGTCGCGTGCTGCCGCTATGCGTTGTCGTATCTGTGCAATCTTTTCTGTGGCGTCCACTACAATCTCTGGACCTGTAATCTGACTATCCCCCACCTCTGCCCAACAGAGAGGTGACCGGCATTTACGCCCGTATAATGCCTCGAATGGAGCGGCTTGGATGCTGGTGTGATAACTATTATTATACGAGAACTCCACCAAAGGGAGATGCTTTTCCCAGCCGTTGCCGAAATCGATAACGCATGCCCGAAGCATGTCTTCGAGAGTTTGAATCGTTCGCTCAGACTGCCCATCCGTCTGAGGGTGATATGCTGTGCTCATGTCTAACCTTGAGCCGAATGATTTGTGCATTGCTTGCCAAAGTTCTGATGTGAATCGTGCATCGCGATCCGAAATAATGGATGTGGGCACTTCGTGCCTCGAAACAACTTCTTTAAGATAGACGTTTGCGAGAGTGGAGAACTTATCCGTTTCCTTTATAGGTAGGAAGTGTGCAGACTTAGTGAGTCGATCCACGATCACCCATATGGTATCATTCCCCCGCTGGGATCTAGGTAGGCCTGTAACAAAATCCATGGAAATTTCTTCCCATTTCCATTGAGGTATCTTAGGCTGCTGAAGTAGACCCGCTGGTTTCTGGTATTCGACCTTGACTCTCGCACAGGTCAAGCATTTGCCAACATAAGTGGCAATGTGGGCTTTCATGCTAGGCCACCAATAAGTAGTGCTGATGTCGTGGTACATTTTGTCCGACCCTGGATGTACCGAGTAACGAGACTTGTGAGCTTCATCCATCACAAGTTCGCGTAGACCGCCATAAAGTGGGACCCAAATACGCCCCGTTACATAGTAGGCGCCGTCTGCCTTCTGTTCCATTTGCTGTCGTGAGCCGCGTAAGGCTTCAGCCTTGACGTTTTCGGGTTTTAATGCTTCTACCTGAGCATCTCGTATCTGTGCAGGAAGGCTAGACTGAATCGTAAGCTGTAGCGCTCGCACGCGCCGAGGTAATGTGTCTTTTCGACTGAGGGCATCAGCCACAACATTGGCTTTGCCTGGATGGTACTTGATGGCGCATTCATAATCGTTCAGTAGTTCGACCCATCGTCGTTGACGCATATTCAAATCCTTCTGCTTAAGGATATGCTCGAGACTCCTGTGATCGGTGTAAATCGTGCACCTGGTACCGTACAGGTAGTGTCGCCATATCTTAAGCGCGAAAACTACAGCTCCCAGCTCTAAATCATGCGTCGTGTAGTTCCGTTCATGAATCTTGAGTTGACGAGAGGCGTAAGCAATAACCTTGTCGCGCTGCATTAACACACATCCAAGTCCCCGAATGGATGCATCACAATAAACCACGAAGTCATCTGTGCCCTCTGGCAGAGAGAGGATAGGTGCACTGCAAAGTCTATCCTTTAGGTGCTGAAAAGCAGTCTCCTGGGGATCTCCCCAACGGTAGGTGACACCCTTCTGTGTCAGTAACGTAAGCGGCTTAGCAATCTTTGAGAAATCCTTGATAAACCGTCTGTAGTAACCCGCCAAACCCAAGAATTGGCGTATTTCCGTTGGCGTACGCGGTGCAGGCTAGTTCCTGATCGAGTCTACCTTGGATGGATCGACATGGATCCCATCCTTGTTTACTACGTGGCCTAAGAAATGGACTTCACGAAGCCAGAAGTCGCATTTCGAAAACTTAGCGTATAGCTGTTCCTTCCGAAGGAGTTCCAAAATAAGGCGTAGATGCTGTTCGTGTTCCTCCTGACTCTTGGAGTAGATCAGAATGTCGTCGATGAATACTATGACGAACTTGTCAAGATAGGGTTTGCACACCCTGTTCATAAGATCCATAAATACGGCAGGCGCGTTCGTTAACCCGAACGGCATGACAAGAAACTCGTAGTGGCCATAACGAGTTCTGAATGCGGTTTTGGAGACGTCCTCATCCCGGACTCTCAGCTGATGGTACCCTGACCTCAAGTCTATCTTGGAGTAGTAACTCGACCCTTGCAACTGGTCGAATAAGTCGTCGATGCGCGGAAGAGGATAACGGTTCTTCACCGTCACCTTGTTGAGTTCACGGTAGTCGATGCACATCCTGAACGTACCGTCTTTCTTTCTCACGAAAAGCACTGGAGCTCCCCAAGGCGAAGAGCTTGGACGAATGAAGCCCTTTTCCAAGAGCTCTTGTAGCTGCTTTGACAATTCCTCCAATTCTGATGGAGCTAGACGGTATGGTGCGCGAGCTATGGGTGCTGCTCCTGGAGCGAGCTCGATTTGAAATTCGACCTGACGATGAGGCGGTAAACCAGGTAAGTCTTCAGGAAACACCTGAGGAAAGTCACGTACAACTGGTATATCCTCCAGTCTCTTTTCCTTCGTCGATGCATCCGAAACAAGAGCCAAAATGGCTGTGTGACCCTTACGTAAGCATTTCTGCGCCTTCATGAAAGAGATGATGCCAACCACTGCACCACTCTTGTCGCCTTGAACTTCGAGGGGTTCCTGACCAGAACGAGGAATGCGAATAATCTTCTCGCTGCATAAGATTTCTGCCTGGTGTTGGGATAACCAATCCATCCCAATCACGACGTCGAAGCTACCCAAAACTATGGGAATGAGGTCGATAGAGAAAGCTTGACCAGCTAAGATAAGATCACAACCCTGAACTACGTGCGTGGCTTCTAGACTTTTACCGTTAGCTAACTCTACTACATGCTTGGTGGGTAAAAGTGTTGGTGCACGTTTTAGCAGTTGACACATTTTCACAGACATATAGCTTGTATCCGCACCCGAATCAAACAAAACAGTAACATATATATTGTCGAGGAGAAACTTACCCATAGCCACGTTGGGATCGTTCACTGCGTCTCCTCTTCCCAAAACGAAAGCTCGACCTCTTGCCTCGTTGCCATTGTTGTTGTTGTTCCCACCGTTGTTGTTCCCGTTGCCCTGGTTATTGTTGTTGCGATTCTGGTTTAACTGAGGGCAGTCGCGTTTGAAATGACCTTCAGCCCCACACTGGAAACATCCCCGGTTTCCACGCTGTGGCTGCTGTTGCTGCTGTGGGTTCTGTGGAGCTGGTTGTTGCGGTTGCTGGTTCTGATTGGCAGGACGTGGGCTCCTACAGTCTTTAGCCTCGCGACCCATCTTAAGACACCTTTGGCAACGACCCTTGCCGCATGGGCCGCTATGGTGCCTATTGCAGTTGTGACACTTGGGGTGAAAACCCTGATATCTTCCCGTCTATGACCACCAGAGGATTGCTGACCAGGACTCTGGTAGTGATCAGTCTTCTGTTGCTGAGCTTGAGACTGAACAGATGCTGAACCTTTACTAGAATCTCCATCCCATTTTCTTTTGCTGTCGCTAGTAGTAGCAGGAGTAGCTGAAGGAGTGACTGTAGCAGTAGCGTTGACACGCTTAGGCAGTTTATTCTGATCCACTGCCTGGTCGGTGATGCGATGAGCGAGGCGCTGAATTTCCTGGATGTTGTCAAGATTAGCCGAGGTAACATGGCTCTGGATTTCTGGTGCCAACCCCTTGAGATACATCTCGATGCGCTTGTGTGGAGGGTCCACCATAGTTGGGCATAGCACGGCCAGCTCATTCGACCGTTTAGTATACGCTTCGATCTCTGATCCAACCATTTTCAAATTATACAGCTCGTTTTCCAACTTGTGAATATCTTCACGTGTACAATACTCCCTCTTGATAAGTTCCTTAAAATCGTTCCAGGGTGTGGCGTTAGCAGCTGCCAACCCCAGAATTTGCACCTGCGCATTCCACCAGGTTAGCGCGATTCCTTCCAAGGTGCCGGTTGCATACTTGACCTTGCGAGCCTCAGGGAACTCGCACATTTCGAATACTGACTCTAGCTTTTCGAACCAGTGGAGGAGTCCCACTGCCCCCTCTGTGCCGCTGAAGGTACTTGGACGACAGTCCATGAAGTTCTTAAAGGTGCAAACTTGCTGCGCTGGTTGACCTATTGTGTACGAATAGGGTAAAGTTTAAATACAAGGGCTAGTTTAGGAATGTAGGATCTAAAGATCCTAGCGTAAGTTATGACTACAGGATATACTACCTGCTTGAGCAGCTGCAAGTGCCGCAGCAACTTGAGCTTGAACGAGAGCCTCTAGCTGGGCTTGTGTCATGTTAATTCTTCCAGACATGATCTTCATAGTAAAAGTAACGTAAGTGAGAGTGGTTCGCGAGTAGGGCGATGACAGAAAAGTGTAAGCACGTAGGGATTCTCATGCTATAGTATCATGTGTATCTAAACGTAATGCGAGCAAAGTTCTAAGCAGTTCTAGCAAACAGGCAATAAACATAAACCTTATTACCTAGGATGTCGAGTCTTGCACGTGGAGCGAAGCGTCGTTGTGGATCGTTGAGAGCACTGTTCTGGTTATAGTTTGGTTTTAATAAAAATGTTTTCCCATATTAAAACCAAGTTCTCTATAACCAATGGCTCTGATACCAATCTGTCACACCCCCAAAATCCCACACGCGGAGTACCACCGCTTGGAGGCGTGACGTGACCAGGATCAAGCCATCAATCATATCAAACATAGCATTTAATATTAATAAAAGTAGTTAAGGTAGTTCATCATGACATGATTGATGTTTCAAAACCAAACATTGTTTAAGTAGCGGAAGCATAGTAAAATAAACCCGAAATAGTTATAAGTTCAAATATCGTTCATGATCCATATCCCACAACGACCTGCTCCTCCCTGTGCAAGCTCCATAATGTACCTAAGGCCCTGCAAGGCATGCAGCAAATAATCAACAAACTAGTTGAGCGAGTTCACAGAAAGTAAGTTCGTAACAGAAATGCGTAAGTTCATCTAGTGAGGGGCTTCCCATGCATGTATATACTATTGGTGAGGGATTCTCACAATTATCCTTAACAATGGGGGATTCCCATTATGGTACTTACTAGACTAGTGCGACCATGTGTTCTTCTTAAACCGAGAACAGGAATACGTACTGGGTCACGTAGGCTTTACGTGACGTGCCCTTCCCCGAGGACAGTGGTACGTGTGGGGGGCTACGTAGGCTTTACGCAGCGTGTCCTTCCGACCCGGAAGACAGTAGATGGTATTGGGTTACGTAGGCTTTACGTAACGTGTCCTCCCGACCCGGGAGACAAATGGAAATTACTGGGTTACGCAGGATTTACGTAACGTGTCCTGACTATCCTGAGGACGATGGTCTATAGTCTAGTGATTGCGTAAGTACGAGAAATCATATCATATCAATATTCCAACCCAATTCCCAACCCGGGAATCCCATGCCTTGGCTGTGTGAACTCACCTTGGTTTGCTCGGCAGATACATAAAGAGTATAGATAAGCTAGTAAATGGTCAACCACGTCCTATCACGGTTTGTATACAAGTCTGGTTTTGACTTCACGTATTGCACGTATAAAACATACAAGTTAACATGTTTCGAGCACTTATAGAACATGGTAACACTTAGCAGTCAAGAGTATAACTTGTGCGTTCTAATCTCGGCCCAACATAACCCGGCCCAATATATTAAACTTGTGTTCCAATGTCTAAGCCCAAAAGACAATCAGCCCAATTACATACTACCAAATACATATCGGCCCAATAGAGGTCCAATGGTATACACGGCCCAAATACATAACGCATGACAGTCAATTGCATAAGTCCAAAAGGGTTTGGTCCAGAATGATTGGGCCCGTGACAGTGTAGGCCCAAAACAGTGCACGTGCATACTTGGTCTCGAGTCGCAACCGGCGATCTCGAGTCGCAACAGGGAATTACGAGTCACAGCAGGAGATTACGAGTCGCAACAGGAGGTTACGAGTCGCAATGGTGATCTCGGCTTGTCATGGTCTGGTTACGAGTCGCAACAGGACTCGCAACCGTGGTTTCGGTTCATGCTGATGTGGTCTCGAGTCGAGACTGTGGGTTCCCGACTCGCAATCTGGGTCGCAACCAAGTGTGTAACTGATTTCCATAATTCATGCAATGATTTATCCGTGATTCTAGCAAACATCTAAGGCAGTTTCGGAAATCAGATCAAACAACAGTTTCATTCCAAAATCAAACAAATTCATACACGTTCATAGCATCATCATCAAGAATGCAGAATTCGCACTTAATCAAGCATCAAATCGGATCATGTGATTTACAAAAATCATAAACTATCATGCAACCTAATCAAACCGATTCTTATTATAGCCGATTACAAACATTCAATAACCCATAATCGAAGCATCATTTAGCAAGCACTTAACATCAAACACTAACCGGATTAGCCCTAGTTTATCGTCATGCAATTCTAAAACATGTGAAACCACATAACATCAACCAATTTAATAACCAAACACTAACCGAAAGGTGAAGGATGCAAGAACAATTCCAAACTCGTGAGCCTTTGGGTGCCGTCGGCTTCAAGAGAAACGAGAGAAAGGATAAGAGCTTCTAGGGTTTTGTGACTTGTGTGTGTGTTTTGAAACTAATGAGAAAACAAGTCCATAAGGGGTGTTTTGTTTGTTTGCGCATAAGGGGAGTGGGCCGAGCCCACTCGGCTACTTCTAATGGTCCGCGAGCAAGTGTAAAGCCCAATAGGCTTGTGCGGTCCAAGGGTGTTGTGCGATTCAATACATACATGCACACATGATACGCATAAAACCAAAACATTCATTAAATCATATAATTCAGTTCTCGTAAGCACGTAACGTTACATCAAAGCAAGTCTAAAGTCCGAGTTGTCACAGCAGCCATACAAGCAGGAGGTATACCCTGCAGTCGTAACTAGGATCTTTAGATCCTACACTCCTAAACCAACTCTTGTGTTTAACCTTGTCCTATTCTTATACACAATAGGTTAACACACTCAGTCACCTGCTTGCACCTTCAAAAATCTCAAGGATTGCCAACCTAGTACCTTCAGTGGGGCTGAGGGAGTTGAAGGCCTCCTCCACTGGTTTGAAAGGCTCGAAACCGACTTTGAGGTGCATGATTGCCCTGAGTCTCGAAGAGTAAAGTTTGCTACTGGAACACTCGAAGGTGCTGCATTAATCTAGTGGGAAGCACATGTTCAAATGTTAGGGCTGGCAGCTGCTAATGCCACTCCCTGGAACGAATTCAAGGACCTAATTAAGGAAGAGTTTTGCAGTAGAGAAGAAATCCACAAACTAGAGGTAGAGTTCCTCAACCTACAGATGGTGGGGTCTGAAATTGAAGCTTATACGAAGAGATCGAATGAATTAGCCACATTTTGTCCTACTATGGTAGACTCTCCCACCAAACGCATCCAACTGTATCTCAAGGGTCTGGTGCCCGAAATTCAGAGTCATGTGACCGCAGCTAACCTTGGCACTATCCAGCAAGCCACTCGACTGGCTCATCGTCTCACAGACCAGGCTGTAGAACAGAACAAACTACCGAACCGTGCTAAGACTGATATTACATGTGCTTTTAGTGATAACAAACGCAAGTGTGATGAAAGCCTGAGCAAGGAATTAATTTTGGTCCAGTCTCTGGCGCAGCACCAAAAGATAGATGACTACCAGAGCCCCAGACAGCAGTTTTCTAGTAGTCGTGGGCAGAGTGGATATCGAGGTAATCATCCAAAGTGTAACAGATGTAATAGACACCACAGCGGTCAGTGCAACAAGGGTCGTTGCCAGCGGTGTCTCAAGATTGGTCATGAAGCGAAGGATTGTCGGAACTCACGTCCTGTAACTCAAGAACATCAACGGCCGCCTCAACCTCCACAGAAGCAGCAGCAACATCAAAGTTTTAAAGGATGTTTTCAGTGTGATGCTAAAGACCACTACAAGAGGCATTGCCCACAAATAAACCAGGACCAGACGCAGAACCACGACCATGGCAACAGGGACAACAATGAGGATAGCGTTGGGGAAACGATGGAAACAATGACGCCTGGGCCGCATGTACGTGATTGGTCAGGGTGACGCAAGGAACGATTCAAACGTAATTGTGACAACTCGAAATCTAGAACCTTTCGTTGTGTCGTGATGTAACTTGCTTGTACATTATGTGATTAGTTGAATGATTAAACTTAATGATAAACGTGAACTTTTATGTGCTTTGTATGTGTGCATTTGTATATATATACGTGTACGTGTTTTATGTGAACCGAGAACCCAACCCGAGAACAAAGAACCCGACTCGAGACCATGAGGTCTCGAGTGCATAGTGACCGGTTGGGCCTTTGGGCCGTAAACCCCCCACTCGAAACCCATTAAGGGTGCACCACTTGAACTAGCCTATATATACCACACCTTAGTTAGTTTTACCATTTTGTTGAACATTAGAACACACACACTCTCCTACTTCTCTCTCACTTAAAATCTAGAACACAAACACTTCATCATTCTCGGATTTGGACTTGGATCGGCTCACACACACACCCGGTTGGAAGCTTTACACACACCCTCGAAACCCATTTAACCGGTTAGTGTTTTTAATGTTTATGGTTGATTTTTGTTGTGATTTGTGATGTATGAATATTGATGATTCATGTTATGCTTAGTGTTTTGAGTTTGATGGTTAAGTTGTTCTTTTATATGAGATGATTGTTTATCAAGAAGCTTGTTTGATGAAATAACCATTTGTTGTCAAAAGATGAATAGAGTTTAAACTACTAGATCTTGATGATACATAAAATCGGGTTGCACTTGGCATGAAATCGGACATATATGAGTTGTATGTTATGTTAAGTGTTTTGATGCTTGTTCATAGTTTTGGTTGAATAAGTGATTAATATGTTATGAACTTGTTGAATATGGGTTTGAATATTTGAAGAACACTTTGAATGATAGTTGAAGATTGAAAACCCTTGTGATTTTGATCCACCTTTGACTAATGGCCTGATTAGGAAATATGTTAGTGGAATTCTATTGGTTATTTCCGGATTTGGGCCTGATTATATTGTACAATTTGGCTGACTACATCTGCATCAACACGTGAACATGAAAACGACTGCTACCGACTCGCAATCACCCGGTTGCGACTCGCAACCACAGCGTGATGACTCGAGACCACGCGGTTGCGACTCGCAACCATATCAGGACAAGCCGAGACCACAGGTTACGAGTCCCGTTGCGACTCGAGACCTTAGCATGACAAGCCGAAACCATGGTTGCGACACCGGTTGCGACTCGCAACCACCTGAGATCAGCACACACAGCATGACTCGAGACCATGCTTGCGAGTCCGGTTGCGACTCGAGACCACACTTTTGGGCCTAGGTTAGTGGGCCGGACTTAGGAACTTCTGTGCTTCTATACGTGTTGTTTGGGCCTGTTATCACGAGCCCAACGGTTTGGGCCTCACACTTGGACCTTGGGTTCGTATATAACTGTCAAAGGTGATACTGTGCACTGTTGTTAAACTGCCATGATAGAAACTGTATGCCGTAACTGCTACTTGTACGTGCACTGCTTGGTTCGAATCTGATTATAAGTGATATCCGTGTTAGGACGTTATTGACTACTTGCGACTTGATTGACTTTCTGTGATTAACTGCCGAGCAAACCAAGGTGAGTTCACACCCTCTATAAAGCATGGGATTCCCTGGGTTGGGAACGGGGTTAAGGAACATGGATTCCTCGTCCTCCTTGGGTAGGACGTCAGTGGTTCAGGAATGTGATTCCTCGTCCGGATGGACGGATAAACGTACTAGACTAAAACTCTATCACGAAGTCCCTCCTTTTTGTATCGACTAATCGCCGGGCCAATGGCGAGCGGGTCATTAGTTAGATAGCGCTATTTAGGTCTGACAAGCCTCACACCGTGCCGCAGAGGACGGGCGTGAACTAATGGATCTGGGGCACGTCAATGATGATAGACATTGATGTTTTTCAGGGCACATAAACATGACTACAGTCAGCAGTCGATATGGTAACGAGTCTAGTGTACGCATGGGGTAGCCCCCACGGCCGAAATGCCTGATAACTAACATGGGGTAGCCCCCACGGCTGGAATGCCGGAGTAACTGGGAATGAACATGTCACGTTTTTAAACTTTGGGGTAACCCCCACGGCAGGATGCCAGTTAAAGGAAACTGTTTTTGAAACAACTAAAACGAACACCCAACCGTGAACTCACTCAACTAGTTGTTGACTCGTTACTACATGCTTTGCAGGACCATAGGTACTGAGCTGGAGCTTGCATGGAGGAGGGTCGTTATGGGACACGGATTGCTACGTGCTATGTTAAACTTGAAACTTTTGAACTTATGTTATAACTTTAAACTTATGCTTCCGCTTGCAACTTAACTTGTTTGTTTTGAAACACCAATCGTATTGGTTAAACTATTATAACTATTTATATGCTTGTTCAGTATGATTGGTGGCTGGATCCTGGTCAGTCACGCCTCCAAGCGGTAGTACTCCGCAGGTGGGATTTTGGGGGTGTGACAGATTGGTATCAGAGCCATTGGTTATAGTGAACTTGGTTTTAATAAAGGAGAAACGTTTTGTTAAAACCAGACTATAACCGGTTTAGTGCTCAACGGTCCACAACGACACTTCGCTCCCCATGCAAGGCTCAACGTTCTAGGTAATATGATGTATGAATATTGCCTACTTGTTAGTTACATAGTACATTGCTCATGGTATGCTTGATTAGTATAACTATTGTTGTTTGAACACGTGTGTGCTTACTCTATCCTACTATCGTACTTTCGCGAACCTCTCTCACACGTATTACTCTTATTATGAAGAACCATGTCTGGACGCGTTAACATGACACAAGCCCAGTTGACGGCTTTGATCAACGAACGAGTTGCCGCAGCGCTTGCAGCTGCACACGCAGGAGGTATATCCTGCAGTCCGAAATTGTTCTAGGATCATTTGGGTCCTACTCTCGTAAACCAACCTTTGTGTTAAACTCTGTCTTTCTTTCACCTACCTTAGGTCAATATGCTCAGGCACCGGTGTGCACTTTTAAGACCTTTATGGACTGTCGACCCACAACTTTTAGCGGAACTGAAGGAGCAGTAGGTCTCCTACACTGGTTTGAGAAACTGGAGTCTGTGTTCGAAATGTGTGAATGCCCTGAAGCGCGCAGGGTGAAGTATGCTACTGGTACTCTCGAGGGTTTGGCCCTCACGTGGTGGAATGCTCAAGTGCAGATGTTAGGGTTGGTTGCTGCCAACGCCACCCCATGGGAAACTTTCAAGGAAATGATCAGGGAGGAATACTGCAGTCGTGACGACATTCACAAACTGGAAGATGAATTCTACAATCTCAAGATGTCTGGGTCAGAGATTGAGGCATACACTAAGAGATCGCATGAGCTAGCCTTGTTGTGTCCTACTATGGTGGATCCTCCGTATAAGCGAATTGAACTCTACCTCAAGGGTTTGGTGCCAGAGATTCAAAGTCATGTGACTTCTGCGAACTTGACTACTATCCAGCAGGTTGTACAGTTGGCTCACCGTCTCACTGATCAGGCGGTGGAGCAGAACAAGTTACCGAAGCGCATAGGTGCTGCAACAACTTCTGGTACTTCTAGTGGGGATAAACGGAAATGGGATGGAACTTCAAGCAAGGGTTCAACTTCGGCGCAAACTCAGTCTCAGCAGAGAAAGACGGAAGATCACAAGAGCCCCAGTCAGCAATCGTCCGGTGGTCAAAGTCATGGTGGGTACAAAGGAAATCACCCCAAGTGCAATCGTTGCAACCTACACCACAGTGGGCCATGCACCAGGGGCAACTGTCATCGATGCAACAAGCCTGGTCATGTTGCAAAGGATTGCAGGAGCGCATACCCCGCCAATCAGAATCGTCAGCAACCTCAGCAGAACCAGCGACAGCAGCAGGGTAACAACAAAGGGTGCTTTCAGTGTGGAGCTGAAGGCCACTTCAAGAAGGATTGTCCCCAATTGAATCAGAACAACAACAACAATCAGGGGAATGGTAACAATGGGAACAACAACAATGGTGCTAGGGGACGAGTGTTCGTGATTGGTCAAGGTGAAGCAAGGAATGATCCCAACGTGGTGACGGGTAAGTTCCTTCTCGACGACTTTTATGTTACAGTCTTATTTGATTCGGGTGCCGATACTAGCTATGTGTCACTAGAAGTTAGTAAGATGCTTAAGCGTATTCCTACACCCCTGAGCGACAAGCACACCGTAGAGCTAGCTAATGGTAAGAGCTTGGAAGCCTCACACGTAGTCAAGGGTTGTCAGCTTATTCTCGCTAACCAGACCTTCTCTATCGATCTTATTCCTATTGTCTTGGGTAGTTTCGACGTTGTCATTGGGATGGAATGGTTATCCCAACACCGAGCAGAGATTCTTTGCAACGAGAAAATCGTTCGTATTCCTGGTTTAGGTAGAGAACCTCTCATGATTCGTGGCGACAAGAGAAGTGCTGTTGAGAACATCATCTCTCTTCTTAAGGCCCAAAAATGCTTACGAAAGGGCCACACTGCGATTTTGGCTCTAGTTACTGATACCACAGAAAAAGAGAAGAAGTTAGAAGATTTTCCCGTTGTACGCGACTATCCTGAGGTATTCCCTGAGGAATTACCTGGTCTTCCGCCCCATCGCCAAGTCGAGTTTCAGATTGAACTAGCTCCTGGAGCCGCGCCTGTAGCCCGTGCACCTTATCGATTAGCGCCATCAGAATTGGAAGAACTCTCCACGCAACTACAAGAACTCTTGGATAAAGGTTTTATTCGTCCTAGCTCATCGCCTTGGGGAGCTCCAGTGTTATTCGTGAAGAAAAAGGACGGTACCTTTAGGATGTGTATCGACTATCGTGAACTCAACAAGGTGACTGTGAAAAATCGTTATCCTCTACCGCGCATTGACGACTTGTTCGACCAGTTGCAGGGGTCGAGCTACTATTCAAAGATCGATCTGAGATCGGGATATCACCAGCTGAGAGTTCGAGAAGAGGATGTCTCTAAGACGGCCTTTAGGACTCGATATGGGCACTATGAATTTCTGGTCATGCCGTTTGGGCTGACGAACGCACCGGCAGTTTTTATGGATTTGATGAATCGAGTGTGCAAGCCGTACCTGGACAAGTTTGTTATAGTCTTCATCGACGACATTCTGATCTATTCTAAGAGCAAAGAAGAGCACGAACAGCATCTACGACTTATTCTGAAACTCCTTCGGAAGGAACAGCTTTACGCGAAGTTCTCGAAATGCGACTTCTGGCTTCAAGAAGTCCATTTCCTAGGGCATGTGGTGAACAAGGATGGGATACACGTTGATCCATCCAAAGTGGAATCTATTAAGAACTGGCCTGCGCCCCGCACACCAAAGGAAATTCGCCAATTTTTGGGATTGGCAGGTTACTACAGGAGGTTCATTAAGGATTTTTCTAAGATCGCGCAGCCTCTCACTTTGTTAACGCAGAAAGGCGTTGTTTATCATTGGGGAAATGCACAAGAGTTAGCTTTTCAGCATCTAAAGGATAGACTTTGTAGTGCACCTATCCTTTCACTGCCAGAGGGCACAGAAGATTTTGTGGTTTACTGTGACGCATCAATTCAAGGTCTTGGTTGTGTATTGATGCAACGAGATAAAGTCATAGCCTACGCCTCACGACAACTCAAAGTTCACGAGAAGAACTACACTACGCATGATTTAGAGCTGGGAGCTGTTGTTTTCGCACTTAAGCTATGGCGGCATTACCTATACGGAACCAAGTGCGCCATCTACACTGACCACAGGAGTTTAGAGCACATATTCAAGCAGAAGGAACTGAATATGCGGCAGCGACGATGGGTCGAGCTGCTGAATGACTACGAGTGCTCTATCAGGTATCACCCGGGCAAGGCCAATGTTGTGGCCGACGCCCTGAGTCGAAAGGACACTACGCCTAAGCGCGTAAGAGCTTTACAACTCACGATCCATTCTAGTCTACCTTCGCAGATACGAGCTGCTCAGATAGAAGCACTGAAACCAGAGAACGTTAGAGCTGAAGCCCTACGCGGGTCAAGGCAACGCTTAGAACAGAAGGAAGACGGTGCTTATTATGTAACAGGACGCATTTGGGTCCCACTCTATGGCGACTTACGAGAACTTGTGATGGATGAAGCGCACAAATCTCGCTACTCGGTACACCCTGGTTCGGACAAGATGTACCACGATATTAAGACTACGTATTGGTGGCCTAGCATGAAGGCCCACATAGCAACTTACGTCAGCAAGTGTTTGACTTGTGCGCGAGTCAAGACGGAATATCAGAAACCCTCAGGCCTACTTCAGCAACCAGAGATACCACAATGGAAATGGGAGCAAATTTCCATGGATTTCGTTACTGGCCTACCTAGATCACAGCGCGGAAACGATACTATATGGGTGATCGTGGATCGACTCACAAAATCCGCACACTTTTTGGCAATCAAGGAGACGGATAAGTTCTCCACTTTAGCAGAAATATACCTCAAGGAAGTTGTTTCGAGGCACGGGGTGCCCACCTCTATTATCTCTGATCGAGATGCACGTTTTACTTCAGAACTGTGGCAGGCAATGCACAAGTCTTTTGGCTCACGTCTAGATATGAGCACAGCGTATCACCCACAGACGGACGGGCAGTCCGAGCGAACTATTCAGACATTAGAAGACATGCTTCGCGCTTGTGTAATCGACTTTGGCAACAGCTGGGAAAGGCATCTGCCACTTGTGGAATTCTCGTATAATAACAGCTACCACACCAGCATTAAAGCTGCTCCGTTTGAGGCATTGTACGGACGTAAATGCCGGTCACCCCTCTGTTGGGCAGAGGTGGGGGATAGTCAGATCACTGGTCCAGAACATGTGGTAGACACTACTGAGCGGATTGCTCAAATACGACAACGCATGGCGGCCGCTCGAGACCGTCAGAAGGCCTACGCCGATAAGGGCCGGAAACCACTTGAGCTCCAGGTTGGGGAGCGGGTATTACTCAAAGTTTCACCCTGGAAGGGTGTTGTTCGTTTTGGTAAACGAGGCAAACTTAACCCACGATACGTTGGACCTTTTGAAATCATCGAGAAAATAGGCAAGGTGGCCTACAGACTGAAATTACCAGCAGAACTCGGTGCAGTTCACAACGTTTTCCATGTGTCAAATCTGAAGAAGTGTCTGTCAGATGAGACGCACGTAGTTCCTCTGAAGGAACTCACGATCGACGAACAGTTGAAATTCGTCGAAGAACCTGTCGAAATCACGGACCGGGATGTTAAGGTCCTCAAGAGCACTAGAATACCTCTTGTTCGAGTTCGTTGGAACTCACGTCGCGGCCCAGAGTTTACCTGGGAGCGCGAAGATCGGATGAAACAAAAGTATCCCCAACTGTTTGAGAACAGTACAAACGCTACTGAGGCTGAAGCTACGGAATTTCGGGACGAAATTCCAGATCAACGGGGGTGGATGTGACACCCCAGGAAAACCAGGAAAACCATGCAACTTAACTAGCTTCCTCAGTGAGTGCCATCAAATTTCGGGACGAAATTTCTTTCAACTTGGGGATGATGTGACAACTCGAAATCTAGAACCTTTCGTTGTGTCGTGATGTAACTTGCTTGTACATTATGTGATTAGTTGAATGATTAAACTTAATGATAAACGTGAACTTTTATGTGCTTTGTATGTGTGCATTTGTATATATATACGTGTACGTGTTTTATGTGAACCGAGAACCCAACCCGAGAACAAAGAACCCGACTCGAGACCATGAGGTCTCGAGTGCATAGTGACCGGTTGGGCCTTTGGGCCGTAAACCCCCCACTCGAAACCCATTAAGGGTGCACCACTTGAACTAGCCTATATATACCACACCTTAGTTAGTTTTACCATTTTGTTGAACATTAGAACACACACACTCTCCTACTTCTCTCTCACTTAAAATCTAGAACACAAACACTTCATCATTCTCGGATTTGGACTTGGATCGGCTCACACACACACCCGGTTGGAAGCTTTACACACACCCTCGAAACCCATTTAACCGGTTAGTGTTTTTAATGTTTATGGTTGATTTTTGTTGTGATTTGTGATGTATGAATATTGATGATTCATGTTATGCTTAGTGTTTTGAGTTTGATGGTTAAGTTGTTCTTTTATATGAGATGATTGTTTATCAAGAAGCTTGTTTGATGAAATAACCATTTGTTGTCAAAAGATGAATAGAGTTTAAACTACTAGATCTTGATGATACATAAAATCGGGTTGCACTTGGCATGAAATCGGACATATATGAGTTGTATGTTATGTTAAGTGTTTTGATGCTTGTTCATAGTTTTGGTTGAATAAGTGATTAATATGTTATGAACTTGTTGAATATGGGTTTGAATATTTGAAGAACACTTTGAATGATAGTTGAAGATTGAAAACCCTTGTGATTTTGATCCACCTTTGACTAATGGCCTGATTAGGAAATATGTTAGTGGAATTCTATTGGTTATTTCCGGATTTGGGCCTGATTATATTGTACAATTTGGCTGACTACATCTGCATCAACACGTGAACATGAAAACGACTGCTACCGACTCGCAATCACCCGGTTGCGACTCGCAACCACAGCGTGATGACTCGAGACCACGCGGTTGCGACTCGCAACCATATCAGGACAAGCCGAGACCACAGGTTACGAGTCCCGTTGCGACTCGAGACCTTAGCATGACAAGCCGAAACCATGGTTGCGACACCGGTTGCGACTCGCAACCACCTGAGATCAGCACACACAGCATGACTCGAGACCATGCTTGCGAGTCCGGTTGCGACTCGAGACCACACTTTTGGGCCTAGGTTAGTGGGCCGGACTTAGGAACTTCTGTGCTTCTATACGTGTTGTTTGGGCCTGTTATCACGAGCCCAACTGTTTGGGCCTCACACTTGGACCTTGGGTTCGTATATAACTGTCAAAGGTGATACTGTGCACTGTTGTTAAACTGCCATGATAGAAACTGTATGCCGTAACTGCTACTTGTACGTGCACTGCTTGGTTCGAATCTGATTATAAGTGATATCCGTGTTAGGACGTTATTGACTACTTGCGACTTGATTGACTTTCTGTGATTAACTGCCGAGCAAACCAAGGTGAGTTCACACCCTCTATAAAGCATGGGATTCCCTGGGTTGGGAACGGGGTTAAGGAACATGGATTCCTCGTCCTCCTTGGGTAGGACGTCAGTGGTTCAGGAATGTGATTCCTCGTCCGGATGGACGGATAAACGTACTAGACTAAAACTCTATCACGAAGTCCCTCCTTTTTGTATCGACTAATCGCCGGGCCAATGGCGAGCGGGTCATTAGTTAGATAGCGCTATTTAGGTCTGACAAGCCTCACACCGTGCCGCAGAGGACGGGCGTGAACTAATGGATCTGGGGCACGTCAATGATGATAGACATTGATGTTTTTCAGGGCACATAAACATGACTACAGTCAGCAGTCGATATGGTAACGAGTCTAGTGTACGCATGGGGTAGCCCCCACGGCCGAAATGCCTGATAACTAACATGGGGTAGCCCCCACGGCTGGAATGCCGGAGTAACTGGGAATGAACATGTCACGTTTTTAAACTTTGGGGTAACCCCCACGGCAGGATGCCAGTTAAAGGAAACTGTTTTTGAAACAACTAAAACGAACACCCAACCGTGAACTCACTCAACTAGTTGTTGACTCGTTACTACATGCTTTGCAGGACCATAGGTACTGAGCTGGAGCTTGCATGGAGGAGGGTCGTTATGGGACACGGATTGCTACGTGCTATGTTAAACTTGAAACTTTTGAACTTATGTTATAACTTTAAACTTATGCTTCCGCTTGCAACTTAACTTGTTTGTTTTGAAACACCAATCGTATTGGTTAAACTATTATAACTATTTATATGCTTGTTCAGTATGATTGGTGGCTGGATCCTGGTCAGTCACGCCTCCAAGCGGTAGTACTCCGCAGGTGGGATTTTGGGGGTGTGACAGTAATAATGGGTAAGTTTCTTCTCGACGACTTTTATGTTACTATCTTGCTTGATTTGGGTGTGGATACCAGTTTTATGTTCTTAAAAGATAGTCAATTGTTTCAACGTACACCAACTCCCTTGAACACCCAACGTGTCGTAGTGTTAGTTAATGGTAAAGGTCTAGAGGCCGTGCATAGTTCAGGATTGTAATCTTATCCTCGCCGGTCAGACATTCCCTATCGACCTCATTCCTATAGTTTTGGACAGCATCTATATCTCACGCACCGTATCGCCTTGGGGAGCTCCAGTATTATTTGTGAAAAAGAAGGATGGCACTTTCAGGATGTGCATAGATTACCACGAACCGAAGGTCACAGTGAAGAATCGTTATTTCTCTTCCACGTATGGATGACTTATTCGACCAGTTGCTAGGGTCGAGCTACTACTCCAAGGTTGATCTGAGATCTAGTCATCACCAGCTGAGAGTCCGGGATGAGGACGTCTCCAAGACAGCATTTAGAACTCGCTACGGCCATTACGAGTTCCTAGTCATGCCAGTTGGGCTGCAAACGCGCCTGCAGTTTTCATGGATCTTATGAACAGGGTGTGCAAACCTTATCTTGACAAGTTCGTCATTGTTTTCATCGACGACATTCTGATCTACTCCAAGAGTCAGGAGGAGCACGAGCAGCACTTACGTCTTATCTTGGAACTTCTTCGAAAGGAGCAATTGTACGCCAAGTTTTCAAAATGCGACTTCTGGCTTCGAGAAGTCCACTTTTTAGGCCATGTGGTGAACAGGGATGGGATCCATGTCGATCCATCCAAGGTAGATTCGATCAGGAACTGGCTTGCACCGCGTACACCAACGGAAATACGCCAATTCTTGGGTTTGGCGGGGTATTACAGGCGATTCATTAAAGACTTCTCCAAGATCGCACAGCCGCTTACTATGCTGACACACAAAGGTGTCACCTATCGTTGGGGAGATTCTCAGGAAACCGCTTTTCAGTACTTAAAGGATAGGCTTTGCAGTGCACCTATTCTCTCATTGCCAGAGGGCACGGATGATTTTGTGGTCTATTGTGACGCATCGATACAGGGGCTTGGTTGTGTATTGATGCAGCGGGATAAAGTTATTGCCTACGCCTCTCGTCAACTCAAGGTTCATGAACGGAACTACACGACGCACGATTTAGAGCTAGGAGCTGTTGTTTTCGCGCTTAAGATATGGCGACACTACCTGTACGGTACCAAGTGCACTATTTACACCGATCACAGGAGTCTCGAGCATATCTTCAAGCAGAAGGAGTTGAATATGCGTCAACGACGATGGGTCGAGATACTTAATGATTACGAATGCGCCATCAAGTACCATCCAGGCAAGGCCAATGTTGTGGCTGACGCTCTCAGCCGGAAAGACACTCTACCTAGACGCGTACGAGCCTTGCAGCTCACTATTCAGTCCAGTCTTCCTGCACAAATACGAACTTCTCAGATAGAAGCATTAAAGCCCGAAAACGTCAAAGTTGAAGCTTTACGCGACTCAAGGCAACGAATGGAACAAAAGGAAGACGACGCATACTATGTAACGGGGCGTATTTGGGTCCCACTTTTTGGCGGTTTACGCGAGCTGGTAATGGACGAAGCTCACCAGTCACGCTACTCGGTACATCCAGGGTCGGATAAAATGTACCACGACATCAGAACTACATACTGGTGGCCTAGCATGAAAGCCCACATCGCTACCTACGTCGGCAAATGTTTGACGTGTGCAAAAGTCAAAGTGGAGTATCAGAAACCAGCGGGCCTACTTCAGCAGCCCAAGATACCGCAATGGAAATGGGAAGAAATTTCCATGGATTTTGTTACAGGCCTACCCAGATCCCAGCGTGGGAATGATACTATATGGGTGATCGTGGATCGACTCACCAAGTCTGCACACTTCCTGGCCATTAAGGAAACGGATAAGTTCTCCACCCTCGCAGACGTTTATCTTAAAGAAGTTGTTTCGAGGCACGGGGTGCCCACCTCCATCATTTCGGATCGGGATGCACGATTCACGTCAGAGCTATGGCAAGCGATGCACAAATCTTTCGGCTCACGGTTAGACATGAGCATAGCGTATCATCCTCAGACGGATGGGCAGTCTGAGCGAACGATCCAAACTCTTGAAGACATGCTTCGGGCATGTGTTATCGATTTCGGCAACGGCTGGGAAAAGCATCTTCCGTTAGTGGAATTTTCGTATAATAACAGTTATCACACCAGCATACAAGCCGCTCCATTCGAGGCATTGTACGGGCGTAAATGCCGGTCACCTCTCTGTTGGGCAGAGGTTGGGGATAGTCAGATCACGGGTCCAGAGATTGTAGTGGACACCACAGAAAAGATTGCACAAATACGACAACGCATGGCGGCAGCACGCGACCGTCAGACAGCATACACGGATAAGCGTAGGAAACCATTGGAATTTCAGGTCGGGGACCGGGTTTTACTAAAAGTCTCACCCTGGAAGGGTGTGGTTCGTTTTGGCAAACGGGGCAAACTAAATCCGCGGTATGTCGGACCGTTGGAAATCATTGAAAAGATTGGCAAAGTGGCCTATAGACTAAACCTACCAGCTGAACTCGGTGCAGTTCACAATGTATTTCACGTGTCGAATCTGAAGAAGTGCCTGTCAGATGAGACACTCATAGTTCCTTTTAAGGAACTAACTATCGACGAGCGGTTGCAGTTCGTCGAGGAGCCAGTTAAAATCACTGACCGGGATGTTAAGGTCCTCAAAAGCAAGAGAATCCCTCTTGTTCGAGTTCGTTGGAACTCCCGACGTGGCCCAGAGTACACCTGGGAACGCGAAGACCAAATGAAAGAAAAGTACCCCCAGTTATTCGAAACCAATGCAACTACTACTGAGGCTGAAGCTACTACAGCGGAATTTCGGGACGAAATTCCAAATCAACGGGGGGATGATGTGACACCCCAGGAAAATCAGTGAACAATACAGCTTACCTAGCTTCCTCAGTGAGTGCATACCAAATTTCGGGACGAAATTTCTTTTAAGTTGGGGATAATGTGACAACTCGAGTTTTCAAGATTTCTATCTCGCAATTATTGCACGTTCACTTATTGTTTAGTTGTTTATTTGCACAATTAGTTGCCATGGAATTATATATGTTTTGATGCAATGAATCGTATTGTGTGATTGTGCATGGTTGTTTGTTAAGTGTGAAATTGGTAAATATATGAACTTGGTGGTGAAACTATGAAATTGTTATGATATGGTGTACATGTGTAACATATGATACTTAGGGAGGTAGAGCGTAATTAGTGAAATCCAAGAGATTCTTAACCCTAATCTCCTACCCTAATCATTCTCTAATCATTCACAAAGAATCAAAACACGTACTTTCACCTCCTCTAATTCTCTCTACAACCATCTTCTCATCATTCTTGGTTTCACAAGTCTTTTGCATCAAGTTTGATCTTTCAATCCATTTGGAATCAATCAAGGTAATTGCTTAATCATTGTTGGTTGTTAGTAATTGATTGTTTAATTGTTATTAATCCTTGATTCTTGTGATTCTTGTAAACCCTAGTTCTTCTCATGCTAGTTCTGTAGTTGTTGATTTGATTCTGTTTATTGTGATAATGTTGTTGATTGGTTGTATAATCGACTGCCTGATGATTGGATACGTGATGTGCTAAAATCATTGATTTTGATTAAGATTATCATACTGTAATATATGTGAAAATAAGGATTCACGATCGTATGAATACTGAAACGTAACTGATGGAATGATAGAACGTAATTGTTTCAATTGTGATTGCTAGTTTGTCTGAGTTTTTGAAATGATGAATTGGTCCGACTTCTTATACATATTGATGTGTCCGACTTTTAAAACAACACAAAGGGGTCCGACTTTTAAAGATATGTAAACTAGTCCGAGTACTTGAGATAAGCGAAGTCCGAAGTTCTTAAATGAATGCTTCTTGTCCGAGTTTCACAAGATGTTACTCTTGTCCGAGTTTCCTCACACATGTATGTCCGAGTTTAATGGGCAGCCCTAGTCCGAGTTTCATGTTAAGCACCATGTCCGAGCTTTATATCAAACATCAAAGGGTCCGACTTTCAGCTTCAACCCTTGTCAAATGTCCGAGCTCTACATTACACATGGGTCCGAGTTCTATATGTTGTGTAGGTCCGAGTTTTAAGTAGTAGATATGAAGTCCGACCTTTTAAGCATTGTAAAGGTCCGAGCGTTTCAACAATACTTATGGTCCGAATTTTTATGTAATCTAGGTCCGACCTTCAGTATGTTTTAAGGGGGTCCGAGTTTCAATCATTGTAAGTGTGTCCGACCTTTCAACATAGGAGGTGGTCCGACTTTCATGACTGTTCTCTTGTCTGACTTTTAAACAGGGGAAACCCCCCCCCCCCACACACTTGTCTGAGTTTTAAGTAGGGCAAGACCTTGTCTGATTTTGTGTGTGTTTAATATGAGGCTTTGTGATGTATGTTATATAATGTTCAATCTGTTAAGATGGGAATATCACTTTGTTAAGTAGTCAATTTCGTTAAACTTGTAAAGGTATTAACACTGCTGAATGTATTAAGAATGTTAGCAGTGACAATTAGATTAATATCCACGTAAGATTAAACCGTGAAAGCAAAGGCGTGACGCATGAATTATGTGAATGCGATGAACTGATTACATGATGTATGATTCTATATGTGTATAATCGTATGACACTGAATGCAACTGTATGATTCTGCATGCGTGAACATTCTATGTGATATCATCATGTACACAATAAACACACAAGACACAGCTGCTTGAATATCAAGGATTTGCAAACCCTAATTTGATGCAAACACTTACATTGTATCATGTGTAACATATCCTAGGTCGTGTGTAACGGACTTAGACATTTGATAAACCCTAGAGCATAGCATACCGAGCAAACCAAGGTGAGTTCACACAGCCAAGGCATGGGGTTCCCAGGGTGGGAATGGGATTGATTCATTTATCTGTACTTCTCTTGATAATGGAATGTAGTGATATGATCCTCGGGTGAGGAAGGTGATTGGTTAAGATACTGCTAGACTAGTGATGCTTATAAAACTGATCTTCGCACACACGCCGGGGTTGGCTGCGATAATATGACTGATCTTCGCACACATGCCAGGGTTGGCTGCGATAATATGACTAGTCTTCGCACACATGCCTAGGAAGGCTTCGAACTATACACTAAAACTTCGCACAGGTGCCGGGTGGCCGCGATACAAACGTACCTAGTCTAGAATACTTGAGAACTTTCCCTAATCTTCGCATACATGCCTAGAGGGCTGCGATACGAACTAATACGATACATGACTTAATGAACGAACACAAGGCTTACTATACTATTATAATTACTGAACTATTAACTGTGAACTCGCTCAACTAGTTGTTGACTCTCTGCTGCATGCCTTGCAGGACCTTAGGTACATATGGAGCTTGCACAGGGAGGAGCAGGTCGTTGTGGAGCTTGGATCGTGGTTGTTATGTTACACTTATAACACATGAACTATTTACATACATTGGATTCTCATTATTACGCTTCCGCTACTTAAACTATGTTTGGTTTGGACATCAATTGTATTGAATTGGGTTTTACAAACTACTTTGATTATTATATACTATGTTCAATATGATTGGTGGCTTGATCCTGGTCATGTCACGCTCCCAAGCGGTGGTACTCCGCGTGTGGATTTTGGGGGTGTGACAGATAGGACTGGAAGGAGTGACCGAATTCGATATACATAACTTAGATGAACCTTTAATTTGTTTAAGGGTTTATCGCCGCAGTCTCAAGGCTTGGATGTATGCATAGTTTACAATACCGCATAAATGTTAATAACAATAGAGCATGCATTTTTTCACAGAACATAACGTTCATTTAAACCACGTTTTACTTCAAAGACTTGTTTTGTGCATTTTACATATGGTTTAAGTTGATACATTTTGCTTACCATACATGATACATTTTGGGATACACATTACATGATTTACATTGAACATAAACACGTTGACATTGACATACACATTTGGTAGTTTTCATTGCACATAAACATTTAACATGGATTACACAATAACACTTGACATTTGGTTTATACATGAACAATTTACATGGGGGATTGGTTCGGGTAAATGGTTTGAGTAACGTGGAGTATGTAATATGATGCAAACATGGTGGATACACCGCTGGTACTTCCTATATATAAATGTTTGTATAATATTACATATCTTAGCGTTATCTAAATCATTTCAGTTTAGACATATAACATTTTATACAAATAACATACTTTTCATAAAACATTGTCTTACAAAACAACTTATTATATTCAACTCGTTTTACTTGGTTACTCGTTTAACCATGCACTTATCTATACATATCATCTGATGTTATCGTTTTTCAAATGTTTTACAAAGCAAGACAAATTACAAGGTTCATGACTGACTGTTATTAGACACTTCTTTAAACTCAAGTCATGAATCCCATTTTCACAAAACCTATGTATCTCACAGGCATTTTTATGCTGACGTACCTACTTTCACATGTGTTTTCAGGGGCTATTCCATAGGATGATGATCATGACACTAGGGCGGACCTGTGCCTTAGAGACTAAAACTGAAGATAGACTTAGTTAACTATGTTATAAACTCCTTGTTTTCCTGTTTAAGACAATGTACTACCCTTGTTTAATAAATAAAATGTAACTTTAATTTCCATGGTTGTATAACAATTAATTCTGTCCACAACACTCCCCGACTTTTTCCGCCGCGGTTGCATGTTACACGCGGTCGGGGTGTGACATCAATAGTCTTTAGATAACCACCAAGCAATGCTAGAAAGATCACGGAATCAAACGGCACCTAATATAGGTAACTACGTTAATAAACGGACCTAAATCGGAGGATAAGGTAAAATGAGGTTTCGTAAACCAAATGAGTATAGGAACATATGTAATATGTTTAAGGAAGTCCACATTCTAAAATGAAACCTATCCTAAGTGCTTAAGACCCATTACGACTCGTTTAGGTAGCTTACGCTACTTTAACGTGTCGTTCGCGTAAAACGCGTTCGGACCGCCTAACTAGTCCTATGACAAGTAAAATATGCCTTAACATGTCTAATAATGTTACCTAATCAGTTTAGATGTGAAAATTTAGGTTACATATGCTTAAAATGAATTTATGCGTAAAAAGGGCATTTTGGTCATTTACCTAAGGCATATAAATTACCTATCATACAACTACTTAAACGAAGTGACCATAAGGTATAACCTCGGAAGGTTATTCCCTATACATCTATGGTCACCTAATGTGTTTGGTCGGATCCTAATGATCAACCAAACGGGTCGGGTTAAAAAGTATAAGTGGTTGTTTAGACCGCTTACCTTACGACCCTACATAAGCACTAAACCTAAAGTGACGAGCTAAACATGTTAAAACATGTTTAACGAAGTTTGAAAACAGGTTTGGTATTAAACAAAGGGTCTTGATACCTAAAAGTAGTTTGGTTACAAAATACGCAAGAATACGCATTTTGGCCGAAACTACGACTCGTCACTATGCCTAGATAACATGGTAATCAGTAGGTATAGTCATAAGAGACTAAAACCATCGTGATTACGCTCACGTTATGAAGTTCAAACGAACTTCGTGTTGACAATAAACTGGTCAAAGCTGAAAGTCAAACAAAGTTTGACTTTCACGCTAAAAATGCGTAAAAGAACGAAAGAATACTTACAACGGGTCCAAGCAATGGAGTTTTGATCTGATTACTCTCAAGTATGAAGTGTAAAACTCCAACTTTGAGAGCCTAATCAGATCAAATGTGGGTTTTGAAGCAAGAGGGTAGGGGTATTTATAGGAAAATCAAGACCGTTAGGATCGTTCTTCGAAAAACGAGCTTCGATCTCCACCGTACACGTGCACCCATGGTTTTGGAATATCATGGGCACCTAAAATGGCCCATAGATTGCTTAGAAAACCATTTGCAAGTCACAAAAATGGATGGAACAGGCTGTAAACAGCTGGAAAACACAATCTGCAGGTCTGACAGGTTCACACGGACCGCGTATGGAAAGCCCCTGGGCTTACGCGCCCCGCCTAGACTTTTGATCAGCAAATAAGTTTCAAAAGTTGCAGTTTTGGTCCCTGCATGCTTCTAAGGCTCATTTTGACACGTTTAAGGCCCGTTAAACCAACTTCAAGGCCCTACAATGATGCCTAAGCATAGGGGACATGAAACATGCTCAAAAATATGCCGGATGTCGGTTCGTTTGGTCGTACGGACGCGTTATTCGCTTAATTACGACGAAGTACGCACGAACGCGAAAAACGATCCAAATTATGCGACGAATGGATTTTTATCATGCCAATCACTAAAATAAAATATTTTAATGATTACATAAATTTTTGGATGTCCGGATGTATTCAGAACGTAAGATATGCGCGAAAATGCAAACTTATGCACTTTTTGACGCTTTTAGTCCCTGAATGAGCAAAATGTTTATTTTAGCATACCGAACCCCTCAAAGCCTATATCTAATAAAGGATATTTATGTTATGTTCAACTTATGATCATGTTCAGGAATGTTCGTTACAGTACGAATCGGCATAATTTCGTAGTTTGTCGAATTTAGTCCCTGTATGCGAATAAACTTGATTTTGCCATACAAAAGCCTTCAAAACTTATTTCTAAGTTATGTAAAGGTTATTTAAGGTATGTTAAGCATATGTTGATCTTCCGGAGTGTTTTCCGCGTTAAACTGATTACGTTTACGCACCAGTTTGCGTGTAACTCTCTAGAAAGCGATATAGAGTTTGGAATTGAACAAAAATCAAAACATGAAAAATGTCAAACATAAACAAACAAACATTGGGGTCAAATAACATTATTTTATTGATATCCGAACTGTTTACAATGATTACGGACACAGGTGTCACAGATGAGTCACACAGCTTTAAATGTATTCAACGAGAACGACCAAAAGTTAGTTTTCACAATTAAAACACGAACGATTGGAACGATTGAACTATTTGAACTATGTGAACGATTTGAACTATTGGAAAGATTGTACTATTTGAACTATGTGAACGATTTGAACTATTTGAACGATTGAACTATTGAACTATGTGAACGATTCGATCTATTTGAACGATTGAACTATTGAACTATGTGAACAATTTGAACTATTTGAACGATTTGAACTATTTGAACGATTGGAACTATTTGAACTATGTGAACGATTTGAACGAAATGAGCGACTGGTTTATGGTAAGTGATTAGGTAACGGGGCGGGTGTAATGTGATAAAAGCATGGTGGATATGCCGCTGGTACTTCCTATATATAAGTGCTTTTAACACATTACATGTCGTTGTGTGATCTGGATCACTTGGACAAATGTTTTCAAAACGAAGTTACACTACAAGGTTTACTTAAAGATATAAACCATACAATGTTTACTTTCGATGACGATTTACTACTTGGTTTACAAAGACAAATGTTTTCAGTCAAGATTCATGGCTATAATGGTTTTGGTTTACACATATATCAACTTGTAAAGTTGATAAAACATATTGCAATATCAAACTCTTTTGGTTTCAAGGTACACCCTCAACAAATCTCGTAGTTGGACGAGGTATTGCAATATGGATTCAAAGCTATGGATCTGACACACTCACACAACCTATGTACTCGCCGGCATTTTTATGTTGACTCATTTTCACATATGTTTCAGGTACTGTTGTATGATGATGTTTGATGATGATATTGATGCATACTCACATAGGAATGGACGAGGCCTTAGTGACTCAATAACAATGAAGGATAATATGTTCATGTTTTGCTTTTAATTTCGAGACAATGTAATAAACTTAATTCAATAAAAAAAAACTATGATCCATGTGTTGTGAAACAATGATTCTGTTACGACACTCCCCCACTCCCTGACATTTCCGCCGCGGTTTGTTGTTTTAAGGCGGTCGGGGTATGAAAAGGTAAATGAGGAATTGGTGGTCGTTAAGGGTTAAGGGATAGTCGCAGATAATTTGGTAACTAGTTATAGGTTTTCCGTTAACGAGTTCTATAGAATAGGGACGTGTCAGCTCACTTGCCAGCATATTTAATAATGGTAGGAAGTTAATAGAAACAAAGCTCTTATCTGCACCAGTATCAAATAACACGGAAGCATTTTGTTCAGAGACAAGGAAGGTACTTGTCACTACATTAGGATCTTGTCGTGCGTCATTGGATCCTATAACGAATGCGCGCCCTCGAGTTGGGTTGGAAGTTGAAGCTTGCCCTTGGTTTGTCTTTCCTGTTGGTCCTTGGTTCAGTTTCGGACAGTTTCGTTTAAAGTGCTCCGTACTACCACACTCATAGCAAGTACGAGGATTGGTCAGTTATGGGTTTTGTTGAGAGGGTCGTTGTTGATTTGTTTGGGATCAGGTGGTTTGGGAAGGAGTAGGTTGGTTAGGGTGGTTTGTTAGTTCAACAGGTGTTCTCCAGTTACGGGCATAGTGCCCCAATTTCTGACACTTATTGCAGGTTATGGTTCGGCACTCGCCCAAGTGATGGTAACCACATTTGTTACATTTTGGCCATGGTCCTTTATAATTATCGGGTCTCGGATCTAAGTTAGTAATTGCATAATTTTGGTTGTTCGACCGAATACGCTTATGTGGTTGTGATACATGTGGCTTATAGTCATAGTCGGTTCTTTTGGCAACCGATGACTCTCCTGGCATCTTCAATATATTCCTCCTTACCATATCAAAAGTAATCGTGCCAGACCTCGATACAAAGCTCTCCATTGTTAAGTGTTCTACTGAGTTTACAATGCTTCGGACTTCTCTGGCCAATCCCCATATATAACGTTCTATTCGCTTTGATTCGGGTCTGACCACATCTGGTAACAAACGAGCAAGGGTGTTAAAACGGTTAGTGTAGCCCACATGATCTGCTCCTTGCATTTGCAGGTTCCAAAATTCATGTTCCAGTTTTTGTATTTCATTTTTCGGACAAAAGTGGGTCATCAGAAGTGTTTTAACTTCATCCCACGTCATATGGGCAATGACTTCCTGTCCCCGGGTCTGAATTATAGTATTCCACCAGTTCAGAGCATAGTCGATAAACATAGAAGTCGCATATTTCACAATACACTCCTCCGGACAGTTTGTGATGGTTGATAACGACATGTGTCTTCTCGATCCATCGAATAATCCCCGTTGGCCCTTCCGTACCATTGAACTCTATGGGTTTGCCTTCCATAAGTTGTTTATATGTGCATCTCTACACCACATTGTTTTGATTAACCGGAGCCACAATTGGATTAGGCTGAGGGTTTTGTGCATTTGCGTTAATGCCCACAATTACTGGAGCCACTATCGTTGGAATAACAGTTTGTAGTTGTTGGGTTTTTAGTTGTGCGATGTCTGCCTCTATGAGGTTATTTGCTCGTTTTTTGGGCCATTCTATGTGACATTTGTGCCTCTACGACCATATTACGAATACAAAACCAATGAAATCTTGTGTTTCTTACTAGGGATTTGTGTAGATATGTGTATCGTTTGCACATATCAATTCTTGTTTAATTTCGAGCTTTACATCGCTTTCTGGAAAGTTTTACGCGAACTGATGCGTAAAAGTAATCTGATTAACGCAACAAACACTTTGGAACAGTGACATAGACTTAACATACCTGAAATAAGTTTTGGAGGGTTTGGTGTGTCGAAAACAAGTTTGTTCGATCGCAGGGACTATTTGCGTCAAACTGCGAAACTATGCCGATTTGTTTAATAACGAACATTCCGGGACTTTATCATAAGTTAAACATACCCTAAATATCCTTTACATAGCTTAGAAATAGGCTTTGAGAGGTTCGGTATACGAAAATAAACTTTTTGATCACATAGGGACTAAAAGTGTCAAAAAGTGCATAAATTTGCATTTTCGCGCATATCTCATGTTCTGAACATATCCGGATATCCAAAAATTTTGTAATCATTAAAATATTTTATTTTAGTGATTGGAATGCAAAAATACCCTTCGTCGTGTAATTTGGATCGTTTTCACGTCCGTTCGAGTTTTCGTCATAATTAACCGAACAACGAGACCATACGACCAAACGAACCGACATCCGAGATGTTTTCAAGCATATTTTAAGTTCCCTATACTTTAACTTCACTCTGGAGCCTTGAAATGGGGTTAACGGGGCTTAAATGTGTCGAAAATGCATCGAAAACTGAGTTTTGGACATGTAGAGACTAAAACTGACAATCTGTCAAAGTGTCTAGGAGGGCCGCATAAGACCCTGTGTGGATCTACGCGGCCCGCGACAGACAGCCACTACAGAAACAATGAATCTAGTCCTTTGAGCTGGTTTTGATCCCTGTTTTGGAATACCAATTGATGGTTTTTGATGTCCCCTTGTATTGTAAACCATGGGAAACACTTGTATGGTCGAGATCAAAGCACGAATTACGAGAAACGATCCTAACGGTTCTTGAAATTCTATAAATACCCACTTGATTTTCTTTCATTCTTCACATTTGATCTGAAAATTGCTCTAAGTTGAAGCCTTAGCTTCATACCTGAGTATTTTAGATGAAACCTTCATTGCTTGGACCCTTTGTAAGTTTCTTTCATGCTTGTTATTGCTTTTCAAGCATGAAAGTCAAACAGTGTTTGACTTTCTGCTTTGACCAGTTTATGGTCAACACAAAGTTCGTTTGAACTTTGCAACGTGAGCGTAATCACGATGTTATAGTCCCTTGTGACTATACCTAGTGATTACCACGTCGATTAGTTGAAGGGACGAGTCAAAGTTTCGGTCAAAATACGTGTTTATGCGTATTTTGCGTCGAAGCTATTTTCGGGTATCAATGTGACACCCGGCTTTTCAGGCCGTACCGTACAATTGTAATACGTGTTGTGAATAGGTAACAGGGCTATATTTGACTGGTTATGATGTTTATATGTGAAATTTAGTGTGTTGGTAAGATTAAACTTTGATAAAACTTATGTTGGCAATGGTAAGATAAACGCTTATCGCGTAACGGGTAAAATGTGAAACGAATGTCGGTGACCACCCGATAAGTGTCAACATAACATCTATGCTTGAAATCATTGTGAACAGTTCAGTTATCAATAAAACAAAGTTATTTGATCCCAATGTTTGTTTGTTTATGTTTGACATTTTTCATGTTTTGACTTTTGTTTAATTTTAAACTCTATATCGCTTTCTGGAGAGTTATACGCAAACTGGTGCATAAACGTAATCAGTTTAATGCGATAAATACTCCGGAACATCAACATATACTTAACATACCTTAAATAACCTTTACATAACTTAGAAATAAGTTTTGAAGGCTTTGGTATGGCAAAAACAAGTTAATTCGCCTACAGGGACTAAATTTGACAAACTGCGAAAGTATGCCAATTTGAACTGTAACAGACATTCCGGAACATAACCATAAGTTAAACACACCTTATATAGCTTAGAAATAGGCTTTGAGGGGTTCGGTGTGCTAAAATAAACTTTTGGGTCATTCAGGGACTAAAAGTGTCAAAAAGTGCACAAGTTTACACTTTCGCGCATAACTTACGTTCTGAATACATCCAGACATCCAAAAATTTATGTAAGCATTATAATATTATGCTTTAGTGTTTGACTTGTTAAAATTCCATTCGTCGCGCATTTTGGACCATTTTTGCGCCCGTTACGACTTCCGTCGTAATTAACCAAACATCGCGATCGTACGACCAAACGAACCGACATCCGGCATATTTTTTAGCATGTTTCATGTCCACAATGTTTAAGCATCATTTTAGGGCCTTAAAGTTGGCTTAACGGGCCTTAAACATGTCAGAAATGGCTTTAAACACCAACAGGGACTGAAACTATCATTTTTCAAAGTTAGTTGCGGATCAGAACACTTAGGCGGGGCGCGTAAACCACTGTCTGTTCCTTACGCGGGCCGCAAGGCCTCCTCAGATGCAGAAACTCGTTTTACCTGCTGTTAACAGCCTTTCAACACTCCAAAGGCCAATGCCTCATGCCAATCTCTGGGGGTGGGGGCAAATTGAGTTACCATAACATTCCGACACATCTACGGATGAGATTCGAGCACGTTAATCGATAAACGATCCTAACGGTCTTGCATATCCTATAAACAACCCCCCTTTCTTGCAAAAACCACAAAAATCTGATCTAAAAGCTCTAAGTTGAAGCCATTGCTTCATACCTGAGCTACTTGGATCAAGATTAGCTTTCGGGGACCTTTTGTAAGTGTTCCTTCGTTCTTTTATCGCTTTTCGAGTCCGAAAGTCAAACTATGTTTAACTTTCTACGTGGACTGGTTTATGGTCAATGCAAAGTTCGTTTGAACTTCATAACGTGAGCGTAATCACGATGGTTATAGCCCCTAGTGACTATACCTACTGATTACCACGCTTTCTAGGCTCAGTGACGAGTCGTAGTTTCGGCCAAAATACGTGTTATTGCGTATTTTGTAACCAAACTACATTTAGGTATTAAAACCGTTTGTTTTGATACCAAACATGTTTTCTAAACTTAGTTAAGCATGTTTTAACATGCTTAGCTCGTCACTTTTAGTTTAGTGCTTATATAGGGTCGTAAGGTAAGCGATCTAAACAATCGCTTATACTTTCAAACCTGACCCGTTTGGTCGATCATTAGGATCCGACCAAACGCATTAGGTGACCATAGTTGTATAGGGAATAACCTTTCGAGGTTATACCTTATGGTCACGACGGTTATTTAGTTGTATGATAAGTAGTTTATATGCCTTAGGTAAATTACCAAAATGCCCTTTTTACGCCAAATTTCATATTAAGCATATGTAACATAACTTTTGATACCTAAACTGATTTGGCAACAATAATAGACATGTTAAGGCATATTTTACTTATCATAGAGCTAGTTAGGCGTTCCAAACGCGTTTCACGTGAACGACGCGTTAAAGTAGCATAAGCTACCTAAACGAGTCGTAATGGGTCGTAAGCACTTAGGTTAGGTTTCACTTTAGTATATAGGCTTTGTTAAACCATATTACACGAGTCTCCATACTCGTTTGGTTTACGAACCCTCATTCTATCCAATCCTCCGATTTAGGTCCGGTATATTAACATAGTTACCTATATTAAGTGCCGTTTGATTTCCGTGATGTCTAGCATTGTTTAGTTGTTACACAAGGACTTCTAACCAATCTCAAGTGAGTACATAGACCCCTCTTTTACTGTTTTCCAAACAGTTTTGGGGTGAAACACATGTGCCTACTTGTTACTTTCATGCTTTCCATGTTTTCATATCATATGCTTATTATGTTCTTTAGTACACTTATAGTACATGATTTCATTGTGTTTATGCTACGTATGTCCATTGTGTGCATACTTAGTACATCGTTTTACATTACATTTCACACTATGTATGTTCATTTGATTACATACTTAGTGCATTGTTTTCACATGCTTACATTTTTGGTATGACATTTGGTTTGTTCAAATGGGACAATATACATTCATTAACATTGATCACGCCATTCGTTAGTAGGTAGTGGTACCATAGGACTTGACAACTCCCATTCCTGAACCCTAGGTTTGTTTGGGTGGAAGGAATGACCGAATTCGATAAACATAACACATATAGACCTTAAATTTGTTTAAAGGTCAATCACCACAGTCACAAGGCTTGAATGTATGCATTTTCACAATATCGCATAGATGTTTGTATCAGTATAGCATGCATTTGCTCCACAAAACATAACTTTGACTTAAACTATGTTTAATTCAATACCCTGTTTTTGTGCATTGTACCTATGGTTTAGTTGATATATTTCACATGCCATACATGATATTTTTGGATACACATTATATGATTTACATTAAACATAAACATTTTGACATTGATATACACATTTGGTGATTTACATTAGACATGGACATTTTGATATGGTTTACACAATAACACTTGACAATTGATTTATACATGAACAATTTACATTGGTGGTTGGTTTGGGTAAATGGGTTGAGCCATAATAGTTAAGGGGTCTTTTGGTTTGATTCATATTCCGATAACTATTTGTGTCAGTGGATTTGTTCGATCCAAAACTTGAGATAATGGGTGTAAACGGAAAGGCAAAGGGGTCAACAGGTCAGGTTTTACTAAGGAGGCGTGTGTAATATGATACAAACATGGTGGATACGCCGCTGGTACTTCCTATATATAAGTGTTTGTGTAATATTACATATCGTAGCGTTATTTAAATAATTTCAGTATAGACATATTACGTTTTACACAAATAACATATTCTTTACAAGATATTGTTTTACAAAACAATTTATTTTATCCAACTCATTTTATTTGGTTATTTCTTTAACCATACTCCTTTCTTTTATATGAATCTGAGTTCTTAACGAGTTTTCATATGATTTATAACAGAAAACACTTAACAAGATTCATGACTAATTTTTATTAAATCTTTCTTCTAAAACCCCAGTCATGAATCCTATTTTCACAAAACCTATGTATCTCACAGGCATTTTTATGCTGACGTACCTATTTTCACATGTGTTTTCAGGAGCTGTCGCTTAGGACGATGATCGTGACACTAGGGCGGACCTGTGCCTTAGAGACTTAAAATAAAGATAGAACTAGTTTAATTATGTTCTGAACTCTTTATTTCCTATTTTGAGACAATGTAACACTCTTGTTTAATAAATAAAATGTAACTTTAATTTCCATGGTTGTGAAATAATAATTCTGTTACAACACTCCCCGACGTTTCCGCCACGATTTGATGTTTTACGTGGTCGGGGGTATGACAGAAGAGTTGGTATCAGAGCCAATGGTTATAGGGAATTAGGTTATTAGTAACACTTTGACCTAGACTATAACCTTTCTAGGACCCTAACACAAGTTATCTTGTGTTTAGATCTTAAAACATGCACATCACCTATCCTTAGGTGATAACCACAACGAGAACATCGATTCCGAATCCGCTTTGAAAATTAATCATCTGTTCTAGGATGATTGATTACTAGGTTTTGAACCCTCTGTTATATGGTTTTGACTTCTTAATACCATAGCTTAACCATAACAAAGCTATATGAAATAAAACCATGCAAGATCATCCATTTAATTAAGTTTTAAAAACCAAATACAACAACACTGTCTCAATGGAAACACATCCTAACGACATTGTTCGACAACACAAACATTAACATGACATAAACACAGTTTAAGGACTGTGACTTGTCCAGGAAAGAGTCACATTCCCCAAACCAGGATAACCTCGTAACTAGTGCAGCGGGAAAACGTGTCATACCGCGCCAGATCCTTTAATTCCCTGAAATACATGTAAGTTGAAAAATCAACAATAATGTTGAGCGAGTTCATGTGTTTAGTATGTGCGCGCGAATAAACCTTTACAATCATTGTAAGTGTGAATATTTTGTAAACTCTGGTATGAAAGCAAATAAGGAAACATATCAGTTAATGTGTAACCACATGGTCCAACCTGCGGGCGCATGGGAGGGGACAGGACAAGGTCACCACATGGTCCAACCTGCGGGCGCATGGGTGGTGTTACGACAAGATCACCACATGGTCCAACCTGCGGGCGCATGGGTGGTGTTAAGACAAGGTCACCACATGGTCCAACCATAGGGCGCATGGGTGGGGTTTGTTATGCTCAAATAGGCCTATCACTTGTATCCCTCGATCGTACTACGAGGACTAATGTTCTTAAGGTTTCACCTACCCAAATCACATAACCTAACAGTTCCTTCCTTAGCTGACCATACCATGTAAGAAATATTCGTAATCATAGTAACATGTATTTCACCCCCGCAGTTTAGAAAACTGAAAACAGTTATGAGAAAAGGGGGACATGAACTCACAGTCGGTGCGTCTCTACCAAGTACTCCAAATCGGGCAGCTGTGCAACGACCTACATGTGCTAATTCTATTAGACGGACGGCCGTGCCTTAGCTTTATAGTTTAAGTTTTTGGGAAATAGTTAGACAACTATTTCGTGTTTACTATTCGTATAAACTTGGTAGTTAATCTCCTTCCCAAGGATGGGGGATTTAATACATGCGCGTTCAAATAATATCATTAAGTCTCACTTAATATATATTTACTTCTAGTTCCAAAATATAAATATTTTTCTCAAAAATATTATATTTTCATTTCACATAATATTCCCCAAAAATAATACGTTGATAAAATACGCGTTCAAAAATATTTCCGTATAATGCGTAAGTTACGTTTTATCATTCGAGTGGTAATAAATATTACCAGTGTAACTTATATAGTTATCGTAGAGGCGTTCGTATTATTTTGGGCCTGTTAACGTTCGTAAATATTATTTTTACTCTAAAAATAATATTTGTGTATTTTTCACAAAATAATCATAAACAATGTTGTGAAAATATATACTTACAAAATATATATTTATCGCGTTTAATTTTTGTGAAAATCCCACCTCCGATATTGGGTAAATAAAGTCATGGCGAAATTTATATTTTGAAATCATGTCGAAAAGATATTTCTAAAACTTATAGTGATAATAATTCTAAGTGTTAGGTTTTTAGAAAAATTTCGCCAGAGTTTCCTCTGTAACTGGAGGTGGCCACGCTTTCAAGCGTATCATTTTCTTTTACTAAATCAATTTCAACAACTTCTTTATTCAATCAAACAATTTCCGACACATCAAACTAGTCGACAAGTATGTAAATCGCATAAATCACATGAACTTGTAGTTTTTCCGAAACTATAGTGTAAATTCCTTTATATTTTGTGGATCTTTATATAAAGTAATGTGATCTCGTAAAAACCTCGTTTTTAGAGTAAATCCATCTTTACAACTTCTCGTCATCTTTTACAAAGATTGTTGTTTTGTCGAAACTTTTCATTTCACAAGTGTTTACACACTTGTGGTTTATAAAAATCATGCTTGTTATTGTAAGATCCATTTTTAGAAAACATGATTTCTTTGACACTCGGTCCTTTGAAAATACCACTTGCAGATACGTAGTTCTGCTAGTTTTAAACACTATTCCACAAGTAAAACATTTTTACACAAGTTCATGATTCGCGTGTGGTAGAGTTTCATCTTTTAACCCTTGTTCTATTCGAAACAACCTTATGATATGATTCGTTGTGACATTTGTGCTTGTAATCATTGTAAACAGTTCGGTTATCAATGAAATAAAGTTATTTGATCCCAATGTTTGTTTATTCATGTTTGATGTTTTTCATGTTTTGGCTTTATTCGATTTCAAACTCTATATCGCTTTCTGGAGAATTTTACGCAAACTGGTACGAAAACGTAATCAGTTTTATGCAACAAATACTCCGGAACATCATTTTATGCTTAACATACCTTAAATAACCTTTACATAACTTAGAAATAAGTTTCGAAGGCTTTGGTATGGCAAAATTCAGTTAATTCGCTTACAGGGACTAAAATTGAGAAACTGCGAAAGTATGCCGATTTGAACTGTAACGAACATTCCGGAACATGATCATAAGTTAAACACACCTTAAATATCCTTTACATAGCTTAGAAATAGGCTTTGAGGGGTTCGGTGTGCTAAAATAAACTTTATGCTCATTCAGGGACTAAAAGTGTCAAAAAGTGCATAAGTTTGCACTTTCGCGCATATCTTACGTTCTGATTACTTCCGGACATCCAAAAATTTATGTAAGCATTAAAATATTATGTTTTAATGTTTGGCATGAGAAAAATCCATTCGTCGCGCAATTTGGATAATTTTTCGCGCTTATGCGCATTCCGTCGTAATTAAGCGAACATCGCGATCGTACGACCAAACGAACCGACATCCGAGATATTTTTGAGCATGTTTTGAGTCCCCTATACTTTAACTTCATTTTAGAGCCTTGAAATGAGGTTAACGGGGCTTAAACATGTCAAAAATGGGCCGAAACGCATGTTTCTAAGCTGCAGGGACCAAAACTGACAAATCTGTCAAACTTTGCCCAGGCGGCCCGCGTGAACATTCATGCAATCCTTAGGCGGGCCGCGTCAGGTCCCCAGAACTGCAAAAACAGTTTTAACAGCTGCTAACAGCTGTTATGCACTCAAAAACCCATTGCAAATGGTATTTTCGAATCAGGGGACTGAAATAATGGGCTCAAATGGTTTTTAAAAACTATGGGTACACATGGATGGCCAAGATCGAAGCACGCTTTGCGAGGAACGATCTTAACGGTTCACCAAATCCTATATATACCCCTCCATGTCTTGCCCATTTCCCTCACACTTGAATTCAGAGGTTGCTCTCTAAGTTGGGGTGCTTTGACACTTCATACCTGAGAGTACTCGGAATTCAATCTTGCGGGGACCCGTTGTAAGTATTCTTTCATTCTTTTATTGCTTTTCGAGTCCGAAAGTCAAACTTTGTTTGACTTTCTGCATTGACCAGTTTATGGTCAATGCGAAGTTCGTTTGAACTTCATAACGTGAGCGTAATCACGTTGGTTATAGTCCCTAGCGACTATACCTACTGATTACCACGTTATCTAGGCTTAGTGACGAGCCGTAGTTTCGGTCAAAATGCGTTTTCTTGCGCATTTTGTAACCAAACTACTTTAGGGTATTAAAACCGTTTGTTTTAATACCAAAACCTGTTTTCTAAACATGTTCTAGCATGTTTAGCTCGTCGCTTTTAGTTTTGTGCTTGTTTAGGGTCGTAAGGGTAAGCGATCTAATCAATCGCTTATACTTACGAACCCGACCCATTTGGTCGATCATTAGGATCCGACCAAACACATTAGGTGACCATAGTGTATAGGGAATAACCTTTCAAGGTTATACCTTATGGTCACGCCATTTGAGTAGTTGTATGACAAGTGGTTCTTATGCTTTAGGTAAATTACCAAAATGCCCTTTTTACACTAAAATTCATTTTAAACTTATGTAACATAAATTTTGACACCTAAACTGATTTAGCAACAATATTAAGTGTGTTAAGGCATATCTTGCTTGTCATAGGGCTAGTTAGGCGTTTCAAGCGCGTTTTACGCAAACGACGCGTTAAAGTAGCATAAGCTACCTAAGCGGGTCGTAACGGGTCAAAAGCACTTAGGATAAGTTTCGTTTTAGTATGTAGGCTTTGTCAAACCATATTACATAAGTTCCCACACTTATTTGGTTTGCGAACCCTCGTACTACCCGATCCTCCGATAGGTCCGTTTATTAATGTAGGTGCCTTTATAGGTGCTGTTTGATTCCGTGATCTTCTAGCATTGCTTGGTGGTTGTTCTACGACTTCTAAGCAATCTCAAGTGAGTACATAGTCCCCTCTTTTACTGTTTTCCAAACATTTTGGGGTGAAACACATGTGCCTACTTGTTACTTTCATTCTTTTCATGCTTTCATATCATATACTTGCTATGTTCATTAATACATTTGTTTTACATGACATTTTCACGCTATGTATGTTCATTATACTTAGTACATTTGTTTTTACATGACATTTTCACGCTATGTATGTTCATCATACTTAGTGCATTTGTTTTACATGACATTTTCATGCTTACATTTTGGGTATGACATTTGGTTTGTTTAAGTGGGACAATATACATTCATTAACATTGATCACGCCGCTCGTTAGTAGGTAATGGTACCATAGGAATTGACAACTCCCATTCCTGAAATCCTGGGTATGTTTGGATTGGAAGGAATGACCGAATTCGATTAAAACATTTAGACAGATAGACCTTTAATTTGTTTAAAGGTTTATCACCACAGTTGCAAGGCTTGAATGTATGCATTTTCACAATACCGCATAAATGTTTGTATTCATTATAGCGTGCATTTTCCACAAAACATAGCGTTGATTTAAACCATGTTTTACTTCAATACACTGTTTTGTGCATTTTTCCTATGGTTTAGTTGATACATATTTCACTAACCATACATTGACATTTTGATTACACATTACATGATTGATATTTGACATAGACAATGTTGATATTGATATATATACATTTTGACATGGTTTTCACAATAACATTGGGCAAATGGTTTAGACATGGGCAACTTTCATTGGGTGGTTTATTTAAGTCATTCAACTTGGACTTAATCATTTTTCTTACAAATAACACATTTTTCATAAGACATTGTTTTACAACACTGTTCGATAAATATATATACAAACTCATTTTACTTAGTTATTCATTTAACCTTACATTACTTTTTCACATATCATCTACTTTATCATCGCTTTTCAAATGATTTATAAAACAAAACATGTTACAAGGATCATGACTGACTTTGTTAAACAACCCTTTTCTAAAACCTAAGTCATGAATCCTATTTTCACAAAACCTATGTTACTCACTGGCATTTTTATGCTAACGTACTTTATTTTCACATGTGTTTCAGGAGCAAATGCGTAGGATGATCGTGACACGCTAGGGTGGACTTGGGCCTTAGTGACATAAAACAAAACTAGACGTAGTTTAATTTCGTCATGTGCTCTTTATTTCTGTAGTTTTAAGACAATGTGGCTTGTTGGTTCTTGTTTGAACAATGAATTCCACCCTCGGGTGATGAATAAGATAATACTTTAAATGCCATGGTTGTGAAACAATAATTCTGTTACAACACTCCCCGACGTTTCCGCCACGATTTGATGTTTTACGTGGTCGGGGTGTGACAGAAGAGTTGGTATCAGAGCCAATGGTTATAGGGAATTAGGTTATTAGTAATGCTTTGACCTAGACTATAACCTTTCTAGGACCCCAACACAAGTTGTCTTGTGTTTAGATTTTAAAACATGCACTTCACCTATCCTTAGGTGATCAACAAAACAAGAACCCAGATTTCTAAAACGATTTCTGAAAAACAATCCTCTATTTTTTTCAAATGATCTATTTTATTGTTTTGAACCCTTCTGACTTTTCAAATTGATTTTGGAAATTTATCATTTGCTTTAATGATTCTTTTGGCCTTGTGCCTTTCGAGTTTTCAAAATCTCGTCAAAGTTTGGGTCTAAATGATGTGAACACGTGCAAACTGGAAGGGTGAATGCCTGTACCCTGAGTTTTCTGTCTAAGGCTAGAGTGTTCGTACAAATCCACATAATCGGACCAGCCACTCTTACCTGGGAACTCTTGGGGTGAGTGTTCACTTATAGGCGAGCATGTCTTCGTTAAGCATTGTTTATGGACTCATTTACTTTGATTAGTCACTGTGCGTCATTTGTTTGCTTTGTGATACAGACAAATGACCACCATCCTTGCTTTGTTGATTTTGTTTCATCTCGTTCTTTTCATCTAATCTTCTCACTCATTCCTCTCATGTTTTTCCTCTTTTTAGCATGCCTCCTCGACGCGAAAATCAGCTACCCAATGCCGAACTGGCGGAAATCATCGCACAGCATATGGCTGCGGCGTTCTCGAATCTTATTGCTCATTTTAACCAAGCAAACGTCAATCAGAACGCTCCTTGTAACTTTAAGAGTTTCAATTCGGCTAAACCACTCAAGTTCAGTGGTACCGAAGGAGCAACTGGGCTTCTTCAATGGTTTGAGAGCATTGAGAATACTTTTCGTCATGTTCAGTGTCCTGATAATCGCAAGGTCGAGTTTGCTTCAAGTGTCTTTCAGAAGAGGGCGTTGACATGGTGGAACGGGGTTATGAGAGATCGAGGTGCTGAAGTCGCTTTAGCACAATCATGGGCTGAGCTAAGGACTCTCATGATGAGTGAGTTCTGTCCTCGTCATGAGCTACGAAAGTTGGAAAGGGTGAGCACCGGGCGTACACTGATAGATATGAAGAGTTGAGTTTGCTATGCCCAACAATGGTCACCCCACTTGACAAAGCTATCGAAAGATACATCGATGGTCTACCTGATTCTGTGCAAGACATTGTTACCGGGAGTAAACCTACCACTGTCCGTCAGGCCATTGAGTTAGCTGCGACATTAACAGAATCGCAGGTCAGAAAGGGGAAATTGCATAGGAAGGGTGACAAGGGTAAGAAGCAGGATTCTGACAAAGGGGATAGCAAGAAAGGTAAGAAAGGGAAGGATTCTGGCTCATCAAGGGGCTCTAGGAAGCGAAAGGCTTCCCAAAATTTTGCAATCACTGCCCAACAGAACCAGGCAGCACCCAATCAGCCAGCGCAGCCTCCCGCGAAGAAACGGTATGAAGGGAATGCACCTTTGTGCAATAGGTGCAATAGTCATCATCAGCAACAACTCCTGTGTCGTTTCTGTACCAACTGTGGGAAGTCGGGTCATCTTGCAGAAGTTTGTCGTTTTGCTCGAAATCAGGTAGCTCAACCACCTGTTCAACAGCAAGCTGCACGACCTCACTACCCTCCCGGCTCATGCTTTAATTGCGGAGACCTGACTCATTATCGAAACCAGTGTCCAAGGCTGGTTAATGCAAATCCAGTTCAGGCTCAGGCTCGTGGACGAGCTTTCAATATGAATGCTGTTGAGGCGCAGGCAGACAACGAAGTGGTGAACGGTACGTTCTTAGTTAATAATCAACCTGCGTCTGTTCTTTTTGATTCAGGGGCCGATAAAAGTTTTGTGTCTTTATCTTTCGAACCATTGCTTCGCGTGTCTAGAACAAAACTAGGTAAACCTTTGACTGTTGAAGTTGCGAATGGTGAACCCATTGTTCTTAATTCCATTCTTCGCAACTGCCAATTAAACCTTAGCAACCACCTTTTTCCTATTGACCTCACGCCTATGCGTCTTGGAAGTTTCGACATTATTGTGGGTATGGATTGGTTAGCCAAGCATCGCGCAGAGGTGGTTTGTTTTGAGAAGATCGTTCGTGTGCCGCTCCCGTCAGGTGAGATCCTACAGGTTCGTGGTGACAAACCTGTTAGTAGCCTCAAGCTTATGTCTTGTTCTCAAGCTCGGAAGTATCTGCGAAAGAACTATGTGGCCTTCTTGGCACATGTTACGGCAGATAAAGACCAAGGTAAGTCTATTCAAGATATCCCTGTTGTTCGGGATTATCCGGAGCTGTTTCCTGAAGAATTACCTGGTCTACCCCCAGCACGCCAAGTCGAGTTCCATATCGATCTTGTACCTGGTGCAAATCCTATTGCCAAAGCTCCGTATCGCCTTGCACCATCTGAGATGCAAGAGCTATCTAAGCAGCTTCAAGAGCTTTCTGACAAAGGCTTTATCCGTCCTAGCTTTTCACCTTGGGGTGCTCCCGTTCTCTTTGTCAAGAAGAAGGATGGATCCTTCAGAATGTGTATCGATTATCGTGAGCTGAATAAGCTTACCATCAAGAATCGATATCCCCTACCTCGCATTGATGATCTCTTTGACCAGTTACAGGGTGCTACTTGCTTTTCGAAGATTGATCTTCGTTCTGGGTATCATCAACTTCGTGTGCATGAAGAGGATATTCCCAAAACAGCATTCCGCACTCGATATGGGCATTATGAGTTCACAGTCATGCCATTCGGTTTGACCAATGCTCCTGCTGTTTTCATGGACTTGATGAATAGGGTCTGCAAGCCTTATTTAGATAAGTTCATCATCGTTTTCATTGATGATATCTTGATTTATTCTAAGACGCGAGCTGATCACGAGCAACATCTTCGTCTTACTCTGGAACTCCTAAAGAAAGAACAACTTTTTGCCAAATTCTCCAAGTGCGAATTTTGGCTTAAGGAAGTTCAATTTTTGGGACATATTGTCAACGAACAAGGTATTCATGTAGATCCCTCCAAGATCAGTGCGATTAAGGATTGGGATACGCCAACTACTCCTACTGAGGTTCGTTCTTTTCTTGGTCTTGCGGGTTACTACCGCCGCTTCATTAAAAACTTCTCGAAGATTGCAGTTCCCCTAACTGCTCTAACTCAGAAGAACAAACCCTTTGAATGGGGTTCTAAGCAAGAAGAAGCGTTTCAGACCTTGAAGCAGAAGCTTTGTGATGCACCTATTCTAACTCTACCTGAGGGCAACGATGATTTCGTTGTCTACTGTGATGCATCAAAATTGGGTCTTGGCTGTGTTCTAATGCAAAGGAACAAAGTCATAGCCTACGCATCTAGACAATTGAAAGTACATGAGAGAAACTACACCACGCATGATCTTGAGTTAGGTGCAGTTGTTTTCGCTCTCAAAATCTGGAGACATTATTTATACGGTACAAAATGCGTGGTTTTCACTGACCACAAAAGTCTCCAGCACATCTTCAATCAAAAAGAACTCAACATGAGGCAAAGACGTTGGGTCGAACTCCTAAACGACTATGATTGCGAAATTCGCTACCATCCTGGTAAAGCGAATGTCGTGGCTGACGCATTAAGTCGTAAGGAACGTACTATGCTTCATTGTATTCGTGATCAAACTGCTATCCAAGCTCGATCAGATATTCAAGCCCGCATTTCTCAGGCTCAGCATGTTTGTGTTTCACAAGACTTGATGGGTAAGGAATTACCCTATCACATTAAGCCTGATCTTGTTCTGAAGGAAGATGGGTCGTATTATTTCATGGACCGTTTGTGGGTCCCAAGCCAAGATGATCTTCGTACTTTGCTTATGGATGAGGCCCATAAATCTCGTTATTCTATCCATCCTGGCTCAGACAAAATGTATAAGGATCTTCGTACTCAGTATTGGTGGCCTGGTATGAAGAAAGACATTGCCTTATACGTTTCAAAATGCCTTACTTGTCTTAAGGTTAAGGCCGAACACCAGCATCCTTATGGTCTTTTGGAGCAACCAGAGATTCCAGTTTGGAAATGGGAAAACATCGCTATGGATCTCATTACTAAACTTCCGCGCACTAAGAAAGGTCACGATGCCATCTGGGTAATTGTGGACCGTCTTACTAAATCAGCGCATTTCTTGCCAATCCGTGAGGATTTTTCTGCTGATGATTTGGCTAAAATCTACGTGGATGAAATTGTACCTCGACATGGTGTTCCTTTGAACATTATTTCGGACAGGGATGCTCGTTTCTCTTCTCGATTTTGGAGAACCATGCAATCTGCTATGGGGACCCAACTCAATCTGAGCACAGCCTATCATCCACAAACTGATGGCCAAACTGAAAGAACAATCCAGACTTTGGAGGATATGCTTAGAGCTTGTGTGATCGACTTCGGTGGTAGTTGGGATTCACATCTTCCATTGATTGAATTCTCCTACAACAACAGTTATCACTCCAGCATCAACATGGCTCCTTTCGAGGCTCTCTATGGTCGAAAATGTCATTCACCAGTCTGCTGGAATGAGATAGGTGAGGCTCAGATTACTGGACCTGACCTCATTCTGGAGACAACTGACAAGGTAAAGAAAGTTCGTGATAACTTACAGGCAGCTCGAAGCCGTCAAAAGAGTTACGCGGACCTAAAACGCAAGCCCTTGGATTTTCAAGTCGGTGATCGAGTATTACTTAAGGTCTCACCTTGGAAAGGTGTGATCAGATTTGGAAAGAAAGGAAAACTTGCACCTAGATACGTTGGACCATTCCAGATCGTTGAAAGAATCGGTAAGGTAGCCTACAGACTTCAATTGCCTCCTGAACTTGGAAATGTTCATCCAACCTTTCACGTATCCAACCTCAAAAGGTGTTTAGCTGATGAGAACCTCCACATACCACTTGACGAAATTCGTGTTGATAAAACACTACATTTTGTTGAGAAACCTGTGGAAATTATGGATCGTGAAGTCAAATGGCTTAAACGCAAGTGCATTCCGTTGGTTAAAGTTCGCTGGGAATCTAAACGTGGACCTGAGTTTACTTGGGAACGTGAAGATCAAATGAAGGCGAAGTATCCACATCTATTCCCACGAGTTTCCTCTAAACGAATTTCGGGACGAAATTCCCACAAGTAGGGGAGACTGTGACATTTGTGCTTGTAATCATTGTAAACAGTTCGGTTATCAATGAAATAAAGTTATTTGATCCCAATGTTTGTTTATTCATGTTTGATGTTTTTCATGTTTTGGCTTTATTCGATTTCAAACTCTATATCGCTTTCTGGAGAATTTTACGCAAACTGGTGCGAAAACGTAATCAGTTATATGCAACAAATACTTCGGAACATCATTTTATGCTTAACATACCTTAAATAACCTTTACATAACTTAGAAATAAGTTTCGAAGGCTTTGGTATGGCAAAATTCAGTTAATTCGCTTACAGGGACTAAAATTGACAAACTGCGAAAGTATGCCGATTTGAACTGTAACGAACATTCCGGAACATGATCATAAGTTAAACACACCTTAAATATCCTTTACATAGCTTAGAAATAGGCTTTGAGGGGTTCGGTGTGCTAAAATAAACTTTATGCTCATTCAGGGACTAAAAGTGTCAAAAAGTGCATAAGTTTGCACTTTCGCGCATATCTTACGTTCTGATTACTTCCGGACATCCAAAAATTTATGTAAGCATTAAAATATTATGTTTTAATGTTTGGCATGAGAAAAATCCATTCGTCGCGCAATTTGGATAATTTTTCGCGCTTATGCGCATTCCGTCGTAATTAAGCGAACATCGCGATCGTACGACCAAACGAACCGACATCCGAGATATTTTTGAGCATGTTTTGAGTCCCCTATACTTTAACTTCATTTTAGAGCCTTGAAATGAGGTTAACGGGGCTTAAACGTGTCAAAAATGGGCCGAAACGCATGTTTCTAAGCTGCAGGGACCAAAACTGACAAATCTGTCAAACTTTGCCCAGGCGGCCCGCGTGAACATTCATGCAATCCTTAGGCGGGCCGCGTCAGGTCCCCAGAACTGCAAAAACAGTTTTAACAGCTGCTAACAGCTGTTATGCACTCAAAAACCCATTGCAAATGGTATTTTCGAATCAGGGGACTGAAATAATGGGCTCAAATGGTTTTTAAAAACTATGGGTACACATGGATGGCCAAGATCGAAGCACGCTTTGTGAGGAACGATCTTAACGGTTCACCAAATCCTATATATACCCCTCCATGTCTTGCCCATTTCCCTCACACTTGAATTCAGAGGTTGCTCTCTAAGTTGGGGTGCTTTGACACTTCATACCTGAGAGTACTCGGAATTCAATCTTGCGGGGACCCGTTGTAAGTATTCTTTCATTCTTTTATTGCTTTTCGAGTCCGAAAGTCAAACTTTGTTTGACTTTCTGCATTGACCAGTTTATGGTCAATGCGAAGTTCGTTTGAACTTCATAACGTGAGCGTAATCACGTTGGTTATAGTCCCTAGCGACTATACCTACTGATTACCACGTTATCTAGGCTTAGTGACGAGCCGTAGTTTCGGTCAAAATGCGTTTTCTTGCGCATTTTGTAACCAAACTACTTTAGGGTATTAAAACCGTTTGTTTTAATACCAAAACCTGTTTTCTAAACATGTTCTAGCATGTTTAGCTCGTCGCTTTTAGTTTTGTGCTTGTTTAGGGTCGTAAGGGTAAGCGATCTAATCAATCGCTTATACTTACGAACCCGACCCATTTGGTCGATCATTAGGATCCGACCAAACACATTAGGTGACCATAGTGTATAGGGAATAACCTTTCAAGGTTATACCTTATGGTCACGCCATTTGAGTAGTTGTATGACAAGTGGTTCTTATGCTTTAGGTAAATTACCAAAATGCCCTTTTTACACTAAAATTCATTTTAAACTTATGTAACATAAATTTTGACACCTAAACTGATTTAGCAACAATATTAAGTGTGTTAAGGCATATCTTGCTTGTCATAGGGCTAGTTAGGCGTTTCAAGCGCGTTTTACGCAAACGACGCGTTAAAGTAGCATAACCTACCTAAGCGGGTCGTAACGGGTCAAAAGCACTTAGGATAAGTTTCGTTTTAGTATGTAGGCTTTGTCAAACCATATTACATAAGTTCCCACACTTATTTGGTTTGTGAACCCTCGTACTACCCGATCCTCCGATAGGTCCGTTTATTAATGTAGGTGCCTTTATAGGTGCTGTTTGATTCCGTGATCTTCTAGCATTGCTTGGTGGTTGTTCTACGACTTCTAAGCAATCTCAAGTGAGTACATAGTCCCCTCTTTTACTGTTTTCCAAACATTTTGGGGTGAAACACATGTGCCTACTTGTTACTTTCATTCTTTTCATGCTTTCATATCATATACTTGCTATGTTCATTAATACATTTGTTTTACATGACATTTTCACGCTATGTATGTTCATTATACTTAGTACATTTGTTTTTACATGACATTTTCACGCTATGTATGTTCATCATACTTAGTGCATTTGTTTTACATGACATTTTCATGCTTACATTTTGGGTATGACATTTGGTTTGTTTAAGTGGGACAATATACATTCATTAACATTGATCACGCCGCTAGTTAGTAGGTAATGGTACCATAGGAATTGACAACTCCCATTCCTGAAATCCTGGGTATGTTTGGATTGGAAGGAATGACCGAATTCGATTAAAACATTTAGACAGATAGACCTTTAATTTGTTTAAAGGTTTATCACCACAGTTGCAAGGCTTGAATGTATGCATTTTCACAATACCGCATAAATGTTTGTATTCATTATAGCGTGCATTTTCCACAAAACATAGCGTTGATTTAAACCATGTTTTACTTCAATACACTGTTTTGTGCATTTTTCCTATGGTTTAGTTGATACATATTTCACTAACCATACATTGACATTTTGATTACACATTACATGATTGATATTTGACATAGACAATGTTGATATTGATATATATACATTTTGACATGGTTTTCACAATAACATTGGGCAAATGGTTTAGACATGGGCAACTTTCATTGGGTGGTTTATTTAAGTCATTCAACTTGGACTTAATCATTTTTCTTACAAATAACACATTTTTCATAAGACATTGTTTTACAACACTGTTCGATAAATATATATACAAACTCATTTTACTTAGTTATTCATTTAACCTTACATTACTTTTTCACATATCATCTACTTTATCATCGCTTTTCAAATGATTTATAAAACAAAACATGTTACAAGGATCATGACTGACTTTGTTAAACAACCCTTTTCTAAAACCTAAGTCATGAATCCTATTTTCACAAAACCTATGTTACTCACTGGCATTTTTATGCTAACGTACTTTATTTTCACATGTGTTTCAGGAGCAAATGCGTAGGATGATCGTGACACGCTAGGGTGGACTTGGGCCTTAGTGACATAAAACAAAACTAGACGTAGTTTAATTTCGTCATGTGCTCTTTATTTCTGTAGTTTTAAGACAATGTGGCTTGTTGGTTCTTGTTTGAACAATGAATTCCACCCTCGGGTGATGAATAAGATAATACTTTAAATGCCATGGTTGTGAAACAATAATTCTGTTACAACACTCCCCGACGTTTCCGCCACGATTTGATGTTTTACGTGGTCGGGGTGTGACATTCGTGATCATGACCAAACCGGGTTAAACGATGATCCGAGCTACCACATCATAGATCGGGTCTAAATAATCACAAATCTCAATTACTACAACATTTACACAACTAGTGATCTTTTAACCATCATTTTTCATGTTTTTAGTAGACTTTAATGCTTCAAATTGTAAGATTCTGAGTTTTAACCATTACACCACATATTAACCGCTTCAAAATAGTTCAAGTAAGTGTTTTAAGCATTATACCTCTAGCTCGAGGCTAGGGAAGAATCTGTGCGAAAAATGCGTGGATAAAAGCAAGAGAGTGAGGTCCTTCACCTTCCGTTTGCACCAAGACTCCTCGTATGTGACCCGTAACACTTGTATAGCTTGGAACATGCAAGATAAAAATCGAAAATGGATGGATGGGCCAAGGGGGTGTTCGGCCGTGATATGTAGAGAGGAGAGGGAGAGAGTTTGGTGGATGTTGTATGGAGTGTAAGTTCTAATGTGCCATCACTAGTACTTATAGACAATCTCAACATGTTTATCCAATGGACTTTGTGTCTAATTGATTTTAGACAAGTTAGATTATAATAATCAAGGAAGGACAAAGTATGTCCCCCCTCATGGGGACGGTTGGTTAGGGGGGGGTACCTAGTTCGATTCTAACTAGTTAGTTAGGTTAGAGTTAAGTTAAGTAGGTTAGTTAAGCACTTAACTCGATTAGTGGTGTGTTGTGTTTTAAAGCTGGTGTTAGGGTGTTCAGGGACCCTAACTGGCTCAGAAAAAGATCAATAATGTTAAGGTCAAAATCTTTATGTTCCGGGTATAGTCTGGTTGTTCGGTTGGATAGTAATCCGTTAAAGCGCTTAACAAAGCTTTTAAGTGTCGTTAATACCATTTTTAGTGCCACAACTTATTCCCGACACTTTGGAAAGTGTCTAGTAATATTTTTCTCATGTTTTGGCACTTTTATTAGCTAGATAGAAGCTGAATTTGTTAATTAAAGTGTTGAGTTTTGTGCTTAGTGTACGTTTTAGGCACATCCAGTCACTGTATCTTATTCCTAGAGACGCAGTTCTACAACCCTTGTATCCCTACACTCACTATGGGTGTAGTAAAATATTTCTGGCTCATACAGGCCTTAGAGGCAGTATCTGCCTGATGCTGGCTTATCAGCATGTTCAATAGGTTATCCGTTCATGGTGCTACTGTGCTTTTGTACATCATGTTTGTCACTAGGGTTCAGCATGAAAATAATGTAGTGACGGAAATCAAAGTATGATGCAGATATGTACAAGTATCTACAGTCAAGTAGCAGTTCATTCACAATTTCAGTTAAGCACAGTAATTAAGCAGCAATTAATTATTAATTAAATCGTACGGATACCTGGTTTAGTGAGGGTTGTCACATTCTCCCCCCGTTAGAAAAATTTTGTCCCGAAATTTTAAGTTTTGCTTGTAGAAGCAGGGTTCTTAGGAAATAAGTGGGGGTATTTCTCTTTCATTCGGTCCTCACGCACCCAGGTGAATTCAGGACCATGGCGGGCATTCCAACGAACTTTGACGAGCTTGACACTGCTCCGGCGGGTCTTGTTTACTTTCCAATCCGTGACCTCAACAGGCTCTTTAACGAAGTGGAGCGTGTCGTCAACATGAATTTTGTAGGTAGGAATGGCAACGGTATCTTGCGTTGGACTTTTCTTCAAATTTGATACATGAAATGTATCGTGAACACCATTTAGTTCAGCAGGTAGATCCAACTTGTATGCTACGGTCCCAATTCTTTCCAAAATCCTGAACGGACCAATATACCGCGGATTCAACTTCCCACGCTTCCCAAAGCGTGCCACACCCTTCCAGGGTGATACCTTTAGCAAAACCATATCGCCTACCTCAAACTCTAGAGGTTTCCTGCTTCGATCCGCGTAAGCTTTTTGACGGTCATGAGCCGCACTGATGCGATCTTGCATTTGTGCAATCTTATCTGTGGTCTCCTGGACTACATCAGGACCAACCAACTGTCTATCACCAGCGTCAGACCAACAGAGCGGTGATCTGCACTTGCGCCCATATAAAGCCTCGAATGGCGTGGCACCAATACTGGTGTGGTAGCTGTTGTTGTATGAAAATTCAACCAAAGGCAAATGCTTATCCCAGCTACCGCCCAAATCTATAACACATGCTTTCAGCATGTCTTCCAACGTCTGTATCGTCCGCTCGCTTTGACCACCGGTCTGCGGGTGAAACGCGGTGCTCATATTCAACTTTGAGCCAAAGGCTTCTTGGAAGGATTGCCATATCCTTGATAAGAACCTTCCGTCTCTATCGGAGATGATTGAGAGAGGTACTCCATGGCGGGTAACAATCTCTCTCATGTGTATTTCGGCCAATTTACTCGCATTATCCTTTTCTCGGATAGGTAAGAAGTGTGCTGACTTCGTTAATCGGTCCACTATCACCCAAATGGTGTCATGGCCTCTTGGCGTTCTTGGCAATTTCGTAACAAAATCCATGGAGATTCGTTCCCACTTCCACTTGGGAATTTCTGGTTGTTGCAGAAGTCCTAAAGGCTTCTGGTATTCCGCTTTAACCTTTGCGCAAGTTAAACATTTGCTCACATAAACAGCCACATCGCCTTTCATCCTAGGCCCCCAATAATAATCCTTAAGATCTTGGTACATCTTATCCGCTCCAGGGTGGATAGAGTACAGCGATTTATGAGCTTCATCGAAAATAACCTTCCTTAAACCTCCAAACAAAGGAACCCATATCCTTTTCTCAAAACACAACGTTCCTTCCTTGTTTGGTACCAATAACTTCTCCATCCCACGGAGATACTCTTCTTCAAGGTTTCTTTCCTTGAGAGCTTCTTTCTGCGTGGCACGAATGTGCAGAGGAAAATCGGTTCGTATAACCATCTCCAAAGCCCTAACCCTTATGGGCTTGATCCTCTCTTTTCGACTTAGGGCATCGGCGACCACATTCGCCTTCCCTGGATGATACTTTATCTCACAGTCGTAGTCGTTCAACAACTCAACCCATCGTCTTTGCCTCATATTCAACTCCTTCTGGTTGAATATATGATGCAGGCTCTTATGATCTGTGAAGATTGTACACTTCGTACCATAAGGGTAGTGTCTCCAGATCTTTAAAGCAAAAACCACTGCGCCAAGCTCCAAATCGTGAGTGGTATAGTTCTTTTCGTGCACTTTTAACTGACGTGTTGCGTAAGCAATAACCTTTTGGCGTTGCATCAACACACAACTCAATCCTTGACGCGAAGCATCGCAGTATACCACAAAATCATTCGTACCCTCTGGTAGTGCTAAGATTGGCGCGTTGCAAAGCTTCCCTTTCAATATCTGGAATGCTCCTTCCTGTTTGATTCCCCAATCAAACTTCTTGTCCTTCTGCGGGAGGAGCGTCAATGGTTGAGCGATCTTTGAAAAATTCTCAATGAATCTTTGGTAATAGCCAGCCAAAACCAAGAATTGCCGAATCTCGGTTGGCGTCTTTGGCGTTTCCCAATCCTTGATCGCCTCGATCTTGGTTGGATCCACGTGGATTCCATCTCCATTTACCACGTGCCCAAGGAATTGCATTTCTCGTAGCCAATACTTGCACTTAGAGAACTTGGCATACAACTGTTCCTTCTTTAGCAGCTCCAGAATGGCTCTTAAATGCTGCTCGTGCTCAGCCTTCGTCTTTGAATAAATCAAAATATCATCGATGAATACAATCACGAACTTATCCAAGTACGGCTTACAAACTCGATTTATCAAATCCATGAATACTGCAGGTGCGTTTGTCAACCCAAACGGCATAACCAGAAACTCGTAGTGCCCATAACGAGTTCTGAAAGCTGTCTTTGGGATACTCTCCTCTTGTATCCTTAACTGATGGTATCCAGATCGCAAGTCGATTTTCGAGTGAAAGCTTGAACCTTTCAGTTGATCGAACAGATCATCAATTCTTGGCAGAGGGTATCTATTCTTGATCGTCAGCTTGTTCAGCTCCCGGTAGATGATGTTTATTTGAAAATCATCATCCTTCTTTTTGACGAGTAGTAATGGGGTTACCCCAAAAGGGAATTTTGGTCTGTTAGCTTCCTTCTCTATCTATTGCTAAAACTTCTCTGTCAATCCTTGCATTTCCGAAAATGTAAGTTGCTACGATGCATTGACTATGGGTGCAGTGCCTGGAATTAAATTGACGCGGGATTCGACTAATCGTTGAGGAGACGATTCCGGCAAGTCTTCGAGGAAGACTTCGGGGTATTCTCCAATAAAAGGGATATCTTCGGGTTTTGGTTCTTCGGCTTCTTTTTCCACGACATGAGCCAAGAGTGCAACACATTCTTTTGGGCGAAAATTTTTGTGTCTTCTTTGCCTGATAATCCGTAGGAGCGTATCCTGCTCCATGAATCACAATCATTTCTCCATTCGTCGTCGGGGTGCGGATGACAATCTCCGCTGGGTTGTTCGACAACCAGGCCATCCCAATTATCACATCGAAGCTTCCGTTAGGCTTGTTCTATCGAGAACTGGGTATCTAGGTTACTTACTACTAAAACAACTATATTTTTCTGAAGCTAAAATTTGACAATACTGTCAAATAGAGCGTAACATTGACTATTATAAGACGTACCGATATCCACGCTTGGATTCTATCCCCGCTGTTGAGCTTTCATCCACGTGCCTGAGTGTTCTTAGGGCAATACTTCCTGAAATGCCCCACATCTCCGCAATTAAAACATGCTTGGCCACAGCCTTGATCATCACCACCCCTGCCTTGATAGTTGTCGTCGTCGTTATTTCCTCCGCGATTTCCGTTACCATCTTGACCTCTATTTCCATGTTCAGTACCTTGCCGACACGTTTCCTTGACATGTCCCACCTTGCCACAGTTACCACATTTTCCATATCTACACCGCCCGTTATGGTGACGTCGACAGTTGTCGCACTTTGGTAGGATACCCGTGTACTCTTTTCCCTTTTTGGCCTTGTCGTCGCTACTCGACTGGGTACCCTGTTTGAAATTCGCCAACTTCCTCTTGTTGTCCCCAGATGACTCTACATGAGTCTCCTTCTTCTCCTCAGAGGCTGAAAATTTGTTCATCCTGATTGCCTCTTCGGTCAGGGCTACACTTAGATTGATGGCCTCAGAGATTGTTGCAGGCTTTGATGCCGTTACCATGCTCATGATTTGGGGTGCCAATCCCCAAATGAAACGCTTAATCCTCTTAAACTCCGGATCTACCATGTAAGGAACGATACGCGATAGAACTTGGAACTTCTCCACATACTCAGCTATTTTTGGACCTTCCATCTTCAAGTTCCAGAACTCAGTTTCTACCTTCTGGCTTTCTGTTCTCGAACAGTACTTTTTATGCATTAGCTCTTTCAGCTCGTCCCATGATAGAGCATACGCAGCAACCTCGCCCATTGTCTGAACCTGAAGTTTCCACCATGACAGAGCCCCATCTCGGAACAGCCCGGAAATGTACGTGACCTGATCTCTTGGGGCGCATTTGCTCGCACGCAAAACAGTGTCCGTCTTCTCAATCCAGCGTACGAAGGCTACGGCACCCCCAGTGCCGTCGAAATGTAGGGGCTGGCAGCCTAAGAACTGCTTGTAGGTGCAGCCGTTGAGTGGGTTATTTCCTGAGGTACCTCCGTTGCGCTCGGAGTGATGGGCCTCGTATTGTGCGATGACTGCAGCAATGATTCCTTGAAGTTCCGCCTCGTTGGTGGGTATGCGTACATCCCGTCTTGGAGGCATCTTCTAAATGATGATCGTATGGGTCAGGTTATAGTAAGTAAAGTGTACGTAAGTATACAACAATATCAACACATAACATCTCATGTTATAAATAAATCAATCACATAACATCTCATGTCATAGAACATAAACAATAGATCACTGCGATTGCATTGCCACAGATCGAGACCAGAATTGTAAGGTTTACAGGTACCCAACTGTATCATACAACATCAATGACTTAGTAGGTGACGACCCTAGGCACGTCGTGCGACCGATGGACATGTTCAGGAATCTCTGGTTCGTCCATTTTCAAATTCCAGGACTCTATCTCAAGCTTCTGAATTCCAGTCTTAGAACCACATTTCTCCTCCATCATTTCCTTGAGCTCATCCCAGCTCAGTGCATAAGCAGCATCTGTGTCAAGGGCCTGAACCTGATGGTCCCACGATGAGAGTGTGTCGTCTAGAAATGCCCCGAGGTAAAGGTATCACTCTGTTGGGGCGAACAGTTAGTCTTTCTTAGAATGGAGTCAATCTTTTTGGACCAACGAACAAATGCAATGGCGCTTCCTGTTTCGTTGAAGTTCAAAAGTTTGCAGTTCAGGAACTGCTTATAGGTGCGGTCAGCTGGGGGGGGGGTTATTTCCAGTAGTGCCATTGCTGTGCTAAAAGCGGAGAGCTTCATGTCATGCAATTGCCTGTGAGTTGCGTTTTTGCAGGTCGGCTTCTACCCTTGGCAACATACTAGTGTTTGTGTCACGCCTGGGTGGCGTTCTCTTCTGCCGAAATGGCATGAAGTGGGTTAGACAACTTTCCAATTGTCTATGAGATACATAGCACTATAAGCCATCATGTACTCACCTAATTTTACACGTAAATATAATCAAGGTATGGGTGAGGAAATAAATTTCTGAGCCTTCACATAGGCTTGCCAATTTGGCTTGTTGCTTGAAATAGAATGAATTCGAGGCTTCATCGCCTTGGTCATTCGTGTTCGAGTTGTTTCCTGCCACATTGGTTTTCATTAGCTTGACCCGCAGAGTCCACCAGGATTTCTGTGCACTACAAGTCGTTATTACGTGGGCCCCCGTAATAATAAATTGTCTTGCACAGTTACCCCAAATTTTCTCTCGTCCAAGCAGATGATCAATCAAGGAGCAACAGAAGGTGCATCGGCATGAACAGGGTCATGCTCCAATGCGGTGTTAGGAGCAACGCCTGGCTCAGGGGCCACGGCTGGCTCCGGATCAACAAACTCCATCTCAAAATTAGCTGGATCAACCATCACAGGGGGTTACAGGATCCTCCTAGCTTTTCACCTTCGGGTGCTCCCGTTCTTTTTATCAAGAAGAAGGATGGATCTTTTAGGATGTGTATCGATTATCGTGAGCTTAACAAACTCACCATCAAGAATCGATATCCCCTACCTCGCATCGATGATCTCTTTGATCGATTGCAGGGCGCTTCTTATTTTTCAAAGATTGATCTGCGATCCGGATATCATCAACTTCGTGTGCATGAAGAAGATATTCCCAAGACAGCGTTCTGCACTCGTTATGGGCATTATGAGTTCACAATCATGCCATTCGGTTTGACTAATACTCCTGCTGTTTTCATGGACTTAATGAATAGGGTCTGCAAGCCTTATTTGGATCAGTTCGTCATTGTTTTTATTGACGACATCTTGATATACTCTTAGACGCGAGCTGATCACGAGCAACATCTTCGTCTTACTTTGGAACTCCTAAAGAAAGAGCAACTTTTCGCCAAATTCTCCAAGTGTGAATTCTGGCTTAAATAAGTTCAATTCCTAGGACATATTGTCAACGAACAAGGTATTCATGTAGATCCCTCCAAGATCAGTGCGATTAAGGATTGGGATACGCCTACTACTCCTACTGAAATTCGTTCTTTTCTTGGTCTAGCGGGTTATTACCGCCGCTTCATTGAAAATTTCTCGAAGATTGCAGTTCCTCTAACTGCTCTAACTCAGAAGAACAAACCCTTTGATTCGGGATTCAAGCAAGAGGAAGCGTTTCTGACTTTGAAACAAAAACTTTGCGACGCGCCTGTTCTAACTTTGCCTGAGGGCAATGACGATTTCGTCGTTTATTGCGATGCATCTAAATTGGGTCTTGGCTGCGTCCTGATGCAAAGAAACAAAGTCATAGCATATGCATCGAGGAAGTTGAAGATACATGATAAGAACTACACCACTCATGATCTTGAGTTGGGTGCAGTTGTCTTCGCTCTTAAGATTTGGAGACACTATTTGTACGGTACAAAAAGTGTGGTTTTCACGGACCACAAAAGTCTTCAGCATATCTTCAATCAGAAAGAACTCAACATGAGGCAACGACGTTGGGTGGAGCTTCTAAACGACTATGACTGCGAAATTCGCTACCATCCCGGTAAGGCGAATGTCGTAGCCGATGCTTTGAGTCGCAAGGAACGTACTAAGCTTCATTGTGTTCGTGTTCAATCTGATATTCAAGCTCAATCTGATATCCAAGCACGTATTTCTCAGGCTCAACAATCTTGTGTTTCACAAGGTTTGATGGATAAGGAATTTCCCTATCACATAACACCTGATCTGGAACTGAAGGACAATGGATCGTATTACTTCATGGACCGTTTGTGGGTCCCAAGCCAAGATAACCTCCGCACCATGCTTATGGATGAAGCCCATAAGTCTCGTTATTCTGTTCATCATGGCTCAGATAAGATGTATAAGGATCTTCCTATTCAGTATTGGTGGCCTGGTATGAAGAAAGACATTGCCTTATATGTATCAAAATGTCTTACTTGTCTTAAAGTTAAGGCTGAACATCAACGTCCTTTTGGTTTATTGGTGCAACCAGAGATCCCAGTTTGGAAATAGGAAAACATTACTATGGATCACATTACTAAACTCCCGCGCACAAAGAAAGGTCATGATGCCATCTGGGTAGTTGTTGATCGTCTTACTAAGTCAGCGCATTTCTTGCCAATCCGTGAGGATTTTTCGGCTGACAAACTTGCTAAAATCTACGTGGATGAAATTGTAGCTCGACATGGTGTTCCTTTGAACATCATTTCTGACAGAGATGCTCGTTTCACTTCTCATTTTTGGAGAACCATGCAATCTGCTATGGGGACCCAACTTAATCTGAGCACAGCTTATCATCCGCAAACGGATGGTCAATCTGAAAGAACAATCCAGACTCTGGAGGATATGCTTAGAGCTTGTGTGATCGATTTTGGTGGTAGTTGGGATTCACATCTTCCGTTAATTGAATTCTCCTACAACAACAGTTATCACTCCAGCATCAACATGGCTCCTTTCGAGGCTCTCTATGGTTGAAAATGTCGTTCACCAGTCTGCTGGAAAGAGGTCGGCGAGGCTCAGCTTACTGGACTTGCCCTCATTTTAGAGACAACTGATAAGATTAAGAAAGTTCGTGATAACCTTCAGACAGCTAGAAGCCGTCAAAAGAGTTACGTGGACCCAAAACGCAAGCCCTTGGATTTTCAAGTCGGTGATCGAGTATAACTTAAGGTCTCACCTTGGAAAGGTGTGATTAGATTTGGAAAGAAAGGAAAACTTGCACCTAGATACGTTGGACCATTCAAGATCGTCGAAAGAATCGGTAAGGTAGCCTACAGACTTGAGTTACCTCCTGAACTGGGAAATGTTCATCCAACCTTTCACGTGTCCAACCTCAAGAGGTGCTTAGCTGATGAGAACCTTCACATACCGCTTGACGAAATTCGTTGTGATAAAACACTAAAATTTGATGAGAAGCCGGTGGAAATCATGGAACGTGAAGTCAGGTGGCTTAAACGCAAGCGCATTCCATTGGTCAAAGTTCGATGGGAATCTAAACGTGGACCCGAGTTTACTTGGGAATGTGAAGATCAAATGAAGGCGAAGTATCCACATCTATTCCCACGAGTTTCCTCTAAATAAATTTCGGGACGAAATTTCCTCAAGTAGGGGAGACTGTAACATCTGTGCTTGAAATCATTGTGAACAGTTCAGTTATCAATAAAAAAAAAGTTATTTGATCCCAATGTTTGTTTGTTTATGTTTGACATTTTTCATGTTTTGACTTTTGTTCAATTTTAAACTCTATATCGCTTTCTAGAGAGTTATACGCAAACTGGTGCATAAACATAATCAGTTTAATGCGAAAAATACTCTGGAACATCAACATATACTTAAAATACCTTAAATAACCTTTACATAATTTAGAAATAAGTTTTGAAGGCTTTGGTATGGCAAAAACAAGTTAATTCGCCTACAGGGACTAAATTTAACAAACTGCGAAAGTATGCCAATTTGAACTGTAACAGACATTCCGGAACATGACCGTAAGTTAAACACACCTTAAATATCCTTTATATAGCTTAGAAATAGGCTTTGAGGGGTTTGGTGTGCTAAAATAAACTTTTGGGTCATTCAGGGACTAAAAGTGTCAAAAAGTGCACAAGTTTGCACTTTCGCGCATAACTTACGTTCTGAATACATTCGGACGTCCAAAAATTTATGTAAGCATTATAATATTATGCCTTGGTGTTTGACTTGTCAAAATTCCATTCGTCGCGCATTTTGGACCATTTTTGCGCCCGTTACGACTTCCGTCGTAATTAACCGAACATCGCGATCGTACGACCAAACGTACCGACATCCGGCATATTTTTGAGCATGTTTCATGTCCACAATGTTTAAGCATCATTTTAGGGCCTTAAAATTGGCTTAACGGGCCTTAAACATGTCGGAAATGGCTTTAAACACCAACAGGGACTAAAACTGTCATTTTTCAAAGTTGGTTGCAGATCAGAACACTCAGGCGGGCGCGTAAACCCCTGTCTGTTCCTTACGCGGGCCGCGAGGCCTCCTTAGATGCAAAAACTTGTTTTAACTGCTGTTAACAGCCTTTCAACACTCCAAAGGCCAACGCCTCATGCCAATCTCTGAGGGGTGGGGGCAAATTGAGTTACCATAACATTCCGACACATGTACGGATGAGATTCGAGCACGTTAATCGATAAACGATCCTAACGGTCTTGCATATCCTATAAATACCCCCCTTTCTTGCAAAACCCACAAAAATCTGATCTAAAAGCTCTAAGTTGAAGCCATTGCTTCATACCTGAGCTACTTGGATCAAGATTAGCTTTCGGGGACCCTTTGTAAGTGTTCCTTCGTTCTTTTATCGCTTTTCGAGTCCGAAAGTCAAACTATGTTTAACTTTCTGCGTTGACCAGTTTATGGTCAATGCGAAGTTCGTTTGAACTTCATAACGTGAGCGTAATCACGATGGTTATAGCCCCTAGTGACTATACCTACTGATTACCACGCTTTCTAGGCTCAGTGACGAGTCGTAGTTTCGGCCAAAATACGTGTTATTGTGTATTTTGTAACCAAACTACATTTAGGTATCAAAACCGTTTGTTTTGATACCAAACCTGTTTTCTAAACTTAGTTAAGCATGTTTTAACATGCTTAGCTCGTCACTTTTAGTTTAGTGCTTATATAGGGTCGTAAGGTAAGCGATCTAAACAATCGCTTATACTTTCAAACCTGACCCGTTTGGTCGATCATTAGGATCCGACCAAACACATCAGAATGACCATAGTTGTATAGGGAATAACCTTTCGAGGTTATACCTTATGGTCACGACGTTTATTTAGTTGTATGATAAATAGTTTATATGCCTTAGGTAAATTACCAAAATGCCCTTTTTACGCCAAATTTCATAATAAGCATATGTAACATAACTTTTGATATCTAAACTGATTTGGCAACAATAATAGATATGTTAAGGCATATTTTACTTATCATAGGGCTAGTTAGGCGTTCCAAAAGTGTTTCACACGAACGACGCGTTAAAGTAGCATAAGCTGCCTAAACGAGTCGTAATGGGTCGTAAGCTCTTAGGTTAGGTTTCATTTTAGTATATAGGCTTTGTTAAACCATATTACACGAGTCTCCATACTCGTTTGGTTTACGAACCCTCATTCTATCCAATCCTCCGATTTAGGTCCGGTATATTAACATAGTTACCTATATTAGGTGTCGTTTGATTTCCGTGATCTCTAGCATTGTTTGGTTGTTACACAAGGACTTCTAAGCAGTCTCAAGTGAGTACAGAGACCCCTCTTTTACTGTTTTCCAAACTGTTTTGGGGTGAAACACATGTGCCTACTTGTTACTTTCATGCTTCCCATGTTTTCATATCATATGCTTATTATGTTCATTAGTACACTTATAGTACATGATTTCATTGTGTTTATGTTACGTATGTCCATTGTGTGCATACTTAGTACACCGTTTTACATTACATTTCACGCTATGTATGTTCATTTGGTTACATACTTAGTGCATTGTTTTCACATGCTTACATTTTTGGTATGACATTTGGTTTGTTCAAATGGGACAATATACATTCATTAACATTGATCACGCCATTCGTTAGTAGGTAGTGGTACCATAGGACTTGACAACTCCCATTCCTAAACCCTAGGTTTGTTTGGGTGGAAGGAATGACCGAATTCGATAAACATAACACAGATAGACCTTAAATTTGTTTAAAGGTCTATCACCAGAGTCACAAGGCTTGAATGTATGCATTTTCACAATATCGCATAGATGTTTGTATCAGTATAGCATGCGTTTGCTCCACAAAACATAACTTTGACTTAAACTATGTTTAATTCAATATCCTGTTTTTGTGCATTGTACCTATGGTTTAGTTGATATATTTCACATGCCATACATGATATTTTTGGATACACATTATATGATTTACATTAAACATAAACATTTTGACATTGATATACACATTTGGTGATTTACATTAGACATGGACATCTTGATATGGTTTACACAATAACACTTGACAATTGATTTATACATGAACAATTTACATTGGTGGTTGGTTTGGGTAAATGGTTTGAGTAACGAGGCGTGTGTAATATGATACAAACATGGTGGATACGCCGCTGGTACTTCCTATATATAAGTGTTTGTGTAATATTACATATCGTAGCGTTATTTATGTCACACCCCGACCACGTAAAACAACAAAACGTGGCGGAAACGTCGGGGAGTATTGTAACAGAATCCTTGTTTCACAACCATGGATTAAACAAATTTCGTTTTATTGAATTGAATGTATTACAATGTCTTAACAATAAAGAAACATAACAAAAATTAACTAGTCTTGCATCTTTTAATGTCACTAAGTCCTCGTCCAATCCTATGTGAGCATGCATCAATATCATCATCAAATATCATCAACTATTGTACCTGAAACACATGTGAAAATACATCAGCATAAAAATGCCGGCGAGTACATAGGTTTTATGAAAAATAGGATTCATGACCTAGGTTTTAGAAAATGTTTAACAAAACTTGTCATGAATCCAGTTTAAGTGTTTGCTTTTATAAATCGTTTGAAAATCGATGATAGATATGTATAGTTAAAAAGAATTATGTAAGGTTAAGTGAATAACCAAGTAAAAAGGAGTTTGCATGAAACAAACTGTTTTGTAAAACAATGTCTTGTGAAAAATATGTTATTTGTGTAAAAATGTATAAATCCAAATGAATGATTCAAATAACGCTACGCCATGTAATATAATACAAGCACTTATATATAGGAAGTACCAGCGGCGTATCCACCATGCTTGTATCATACTACACACATATCGTTACTTAAGTCATTAAACAAACCACCAATGTAAATTGCCCATGTCTAAACCGTTGTCAAATGTTAATCAAGTAATGTGTAAACATAATGTCATGTATGGCAAGTGAAATATGTAACAACCAAACCATAAGTAAGAATGCACAAACAATGTACTAAGTATGCGACGGATGGACATACATAGCATGATACCAAGTATAAGATGTCTTTGTAAAACGATGTACTAAATATGCACACAATGGGCATACATAGCATGTGATGTAAAATGTACTAAGTATGACGAACATACATAGCATAAAATGTTATATAAAACGATGTACTAACATGTTAAGTAAACATACATAGCAAAAACACAATGAAATCATGTACTAATAGTGTACTAATGAACATAGTAAGTATATGATGTAAAAACAGTGGAAATCACGAAAGTAACAAGTAGGCACATGTGTTTCACCCCAAAACGTTTGGAAAACAGTAAAAGAGGGGACTATGTACTCACTTGAGACTGCTTAGAAGTCCTAGGATAACCACCAAGCAATGCTAGGAGATCACGGAATCAAACGACACCTAGTATAGGTATCTACATTAATAAATGGACCTATCGGAGGATCGGGTAGTACGAGGGTTCGTAAACCAAATAAGTATGGGAACTTATGTGATATGGTTTAACAAAGCCTACATACTAAAACGAAACCTATCCTATGTGCTTTTGACCCATTACGACCCGTTTAGGTAGCTTACGCTACTTTAACGCGTCGTTCGCGTAAAACGCGTTCGGAAAGCCTAACTAGTCCTATGACAAGTATTATATACCTTAACACGTCTAATATTGTTGCTAAGTCAGTTTAGATGTCAAAATGTAAGTTACATATGCTTAAAATGAATTTATGCGTAAAAAGGGCATTTTGGTAATTTACCTAAGGCATATAAACTACCTATCACACAACTACTTAAACGATGTGACCATAAGGTATAACCTCGGAAAGTTATTCCCTATACAACTATGGTCACCTAAAGTGTTTGGCTGGATCCTAATGATCGACCAAATGGGTCGGGTTCGTAAGCATAAGCGATTGATTAGATCGCTTACCTTTACGACCCTAAACAAGCACAAATCTAAAAGCGACGAGCTAAACATGCTAGAACATGTTTAGTAATGTTAGAAAACAGGTTTGGTATTAAAACAAACGGTTTTAATACCCTAGAGTAGTTTGGTTACAAAATACGCGAGAAAGCGTATTTTGGCCAAAACTACGACTCGTCACTGAGCCTAGATAACGTGGTAATCAGTAGGTATAGTTACTAGGGACTATAACCATCGTGATTACGCTCACGTTATGAAGTTCAAACGAACTTCGCGTTGACCATAAACTGGTCAAAGCAGGAAGTCAAACATAGTTTGACTTAAACGCTAAAACGAACGAAAAATGCGAAAGAATACTTACAGAAGGTCCCCGCAAGGTTTGATTCCAAGTAATCTCAGGTAGGAAGTGCACAAACACAACCACTTAGAGAAAACTCAGATCAAATGTGGGAAAAGAATGAAGTGGGGTTGGGTATTTATAGGAAAGGCACAACCGTTAGGATCGTTTCTCGATAATCGAGCTTAAATCTTGGCCCTCCATTTGTGCCCATTGTTTTACAATACAAGGGGTGACTAAAAACCATCAAAATCAGCCCCTAGATTGATCAAAAACATGTCCAAGTTCAACGAATACAAGCTGCTGTTTTGAAAAATGGTTTTTTTGTTACTGGGCATCTCAGGCGGCCCGCTTCAGGTATGTATATGGGCTCACCCGGGCCGCATGGGTAACTATTCAGAAATGACAGTTTAGCCCCTACACTTCAGAAACATGTGTTTTGGCCCATTTTTGGCACGTTTAAGCCCCGTTAACCTCATTTCAAGCCTCTAAAATGAAGTTAAAGTATAGGGAACTCAAAACATGCTCAAAAATATCACGGATGTCGGTTCGTTTGGTCGTACGATCGCGATGTTCGCTTAATTACGACGGAATGCGCATAAGCGCGAAAAACGATCCAAATTGCGCGATGAATGGATTTTTCTCATGCCAAACATGAAAACATAATATTTTAATGCTTACATAAATTTTTGGATGTCAGGATGTATTCAGAACGTAAGTTATGCGCGAAAATGCAAACTTATGCACTTTTTGACGCTTTTAGTCCTTGAATGAGCATAAAGTTTATTTTTGCGCACCAAACACCTCAAAGCCTATTTCTAAGCTATGTAAAGGATATTTAGGGCATATTTAACTTATGATCAAGTTCCGGAGGGTCTGTTACAGTACAAATTGACATACTTTTGCAGTTTGTCGAATTTAGTCCCTGTAAGCGAATAAACTTGATTTTGGCATACCAAACCATCCAAAACTTATTTCTAAGTTATGTAATGGTTATTTAAGGTATGTTAAGCCTATTTCACTGTTCCGGAGTATTAAACTGGTTATATTTACGCATCAGATCACGTATAACCTTTCAGAAAGCAATTTAAGGCCCGAAATCGAACAAGAATCAATATGTGCAAACGATACACATATTTATACAAATCCCAAGTATGAAATACAATATTTCATTGGTTTGGTATTTGTTTGATGGTCGTGGTGACACAGGTGTCACAATTTAAATCATTTCAGTATAGACATATTACATTTTACACAAATAACATATTCTTTACAAGACATTGTTTTACAAAACAATTTATTTTATCCAACTCATTTTATTTGGTTATTTCTTTAACCATACTCCTTTCTTTTATATGAATCTGAGTTCTTATCAAGTTTTAATATGATTTATATCAGAAAACACTTAACAAGATTCATGACTAATTTTTATTAAACCTTTCTTCTAAAACCCCAGTCATGAATACTATTTTCACAAAACCTATGTATCTCACAGGCATTTTTATGCTGACGTACCTATTTTCACATGTGTTTTCAGGAGCTGTCGCTTAGGATGATGATCGTGACACTAGGGCGGACCTGTGCCTTAGAGACTTAAAATAAAGATAGAACTAGTTTAATTATGTTCTGAACTCTTTATTTCCTATTTTGAGACAATGTAACACTCTTGTTTAATAAATAAAATGTAACTTTAATTTCCATGGTTGTGAAACAATAATTCTGTTACAACACTCCCCGACGTTTCCGCCACGATTTGATGTTTTACGTGGTCGGGGTGTGACAGTCAAAATCCTATAAATAGTATGTTATGACTAGAATAAATATTTTCATCATATTCATGAGGAAAAATAAATTAAAACGCTAAGAAACTCTATTTTCCGAGTTTAAGCGCGTACCGCGCGATATAGCGCGTATACCGACAAAACACTGTCAATACAGCCAATCAAGGCAACTGATAATCATTTTAGCAATAATTTGATAAGTTTATTCTTATAGAATGACAAAAATAAAAAAAGAGCTTAAATTCCTATGTTTGCGATTTTAAGCGCGTACCGCGCAGCACAGCGCGCATACTGCCAAATACCGACAACATAGCCAGTCCGGGCGAACAAAATATTGTCCCGTAATATTTTGGCAGGTTTATTTTTATAGAGCGTTAAAAATAATTTAAAACGCACTAAAATGGGTTTAAAACGCTAGATAAAATACCCGGTATCCAGTAAAATACCTGTTTTAACACTAATTTACATATATATATGTGTATGTATATATAATGTATGTGAGGGGAGGGCTAGGTGGCGGCATGTAAGGCTTCCTCCTTCTTCTTGATTCTTCCAACATGCCACATGTAGCATTTAGAGAATGATTGTGATGATTAAAAACCTTACCAAGCTTCCATAATCTTTCATTCTCCAAGAAAACCTTTTCAAAAATCAAAACTCTCTCTCTCTAAAATTCTCGGCCGAACACCATTTAGAACACCCACATTCTCATTTTCAAACTCAATCTTGAAGATTCATATCCCTTTCAAGGTGATTTCAAGCTAAAATGAGTGTTTAAAAGTGATTTCGAGGTGTTTCAAGCAACAATCAAGACCCACATCACCAATCTTTATAAAAAATCATTCAAGAACTTGAAGGTATAAATAAATTCTAAAAACTTTGTTTTGATTCTTGATGTTCTTGATAATGATGGAAGTTTCTCTTGATCTTGAGTTTAATCACAAACTTGAAACATAAAACAAATGGGTTTTATTTTGAATGAAATAAAATGGAGGTATATATATATATATATGTATGGCCGTGGGTATGTGTGTATGTGTAGGTGTTTGTGTTTTTGATTTTTGTTGAAAGATTCTTGAGTTACATGATTACTTGAATAGTAGGATTGCATGTAAGAATCAATGTGTGTCATATAAGAATGTTCTAAAGGTGATTTAGGATTTGAAAGTGACATGATGAAAAGTGAATTTTTGGTGGTTTATATGTGTGTATGTATTTCGTGTATATGCATGTATATATGTATGCATGCATGTCAAAATTTGTCATATCTTCTTAAATGTGAAGGATATTAGTATTTATGTATGAATGAGTATGAATGATTGGATGATCATGATGATGTGTGTGTTGTGTTTTGTAAGAACATGATATTCGTGTGTTCTAGGGTATGATTAGATTATAAATGATGTTGATGATATTGTATGAGTGCATTAGATGCACATATGTGCACATGCATGATAATATGAAAGCATGAAATGATCATTTGAGCATGATTTGATAAAAATCAATTTTGATCAGATTACATATCCTAAAATAAAGTTATTTTGAAGTGTTTAATGATAAATAACTTTGTTATAATGTTTGCTAGCTATGCATGTTGTACTTGGTGCATTAAAAGTTATAAAATACGTGAAATCGCATGATTTATGTGACTTACACAAAAACTGCACTAATCTAATTATAACAACTATTTTAATCGTTAAATAACATGTATTGTGTTAAAATGTCAAGTCGTTTCAAGTTGGGATGGTTATGGTAACGTTTAACGCAAAACTATGCGTTAAAACGGTCAAAAATCGGCTTTTCGGGTGATTTTTGTAAAACTGATTTAGATCAGTGAATAAACTGATGTTTTTAGTTTAAAAACAATTATTTTAACTAATTTTAAGTTTACTAGGTGTTTGGTTGGTCATACGTGACTTCCAATGCCCGAAAACGTTACCGAATCGCTAAAATACGCATTTTTCGATGAACACTAGTATGGGTAAATTTTGAGTGAACCTTATGTGATAAAATGTGTTAAGTGATTTAAACATGTAAATATGATAATATGTTAAGTGTTAATTTGATAATGGGAAATTTAGACTATGCATGTATGCATGTACGTTTTGTGCGGTAGAAACGGTAAAATTGCATTAAATATGTAACTTGTTTGTTGAGCATGAAATTTGGTACATATGAGATGTTTTATGTATATTTGCTTTAAAAATGACAAAATAGATAAGTTAGTAATATTTCACGTGTTCGGTGTTAAATTCTATGAACGTTTATGTATATATATTACGACGCGCAAATCGTAGATATATTGCATATAAACCAGAGAGTTAACGGATATACACAATAATGGTCACCAATAAAATCGTTCATGTGACAACTCGGACTTTAGACCTACTTCGTACATGTTATGATTACGAGATTTGATTTAAATAAATGATATGTCATTATGTGCTACGTGTATTGTGTATTAAATGTGGTTGTTGTTGATAAAAATTGGATCGCACAACACGCACGGCCCAAGGGCAGCCCGATCGAATGGGCCGGCCCACTCCCTCTATGCGCAATTAACCTTAGGGACTTGGTTAGTTTTCTCATTTGTTACCAAAACCCTAACACACACAAGAAACCTAGCTCTCTCTTTCTCTCCCTCTCATTCGCGAAGCAAAGGCGGCCAAGAACCTCGGGACTTTTATCGTTCGGATCAAATTATCTCGATCGGTTAGTGTTTAATCGTTTTGCTTAATTGAATGAGTTCTGAATCGCATGCTTAATTGGTTAGGGATATGTTTGATTTAAGCTTTGTTCGATCGGCCGGACTTGTTGGATCGGCCGGACGTGAATGTTGTTAGAACCGGTTAGTGTTTGCATGATAATCGGATAGTTGTTAAATTGGTATTGTATGTTGATGTTAAATCCGTGAATTGGATTCGATTTAGTTGATCGGCCGAATATTAATTGTTAATCGGTCGGATATGGTTGGGGTTATGAATATGAACCGGTTATACACATGTAATCGAATGATTAACTTGGTTAATTGGTTTGTGAATGGGCTAGATTGTTCAATTAGGGTTCATGTGACTTGAATACTAAATGTGCTTGTTTGATCGATATCACGTTAAACGACTTGTGGAAATCGTGTTAATTGATAGAGTACTAGGTAACTGATAATCTAATCGTAACCAACTTGCATGATATTCGGATTATTGAATCAATCGCACCAAGTAATCTGTTCGCACAAGATACCCACACACAAGCTGGTCCGGTTACACATCCGATCGTACGAGTGAACTGTTGGGCCGAATAACACGGACTGTCCGCACGGACGGACCACACCAACTGTTCCGCACGAGTTTCCGACCGGACGGATTGTCAATCCGGATGGACTGACCATCCGCACGAACCAACTGCCGCACGAAAGGTCCAATCTGGATGAACTGCCATCCGCACGGACTACACGATGTCATCCGCACGAGCTGACAGTCCGCACGGATTGTCACTCGCACGAACTGTCCACCCGGATGGACCAGTGGCCATCCGCACGAAATGCCACCCGCACTGAATGCCCATCCGGACGGATTGGTTACCACTCGCACGATTTGATTTGATTTGTTTGGGCCATGAATGACTTATGCTTGCAACTTGTTACCTCTGTGTAAACCCTACGTGCTATACGTGAATCGAACCTGACTTGAATAAATGCATGATAGGATGTGATTGACCATTACTTGCTACCTGTTCACTTGTGTATCTGCCGAGCAAACCAAGGTGAGTTCACACAGCCAAGGCATGGGATTCCCGGGTTGGGAATTGGGTTGGATATGTTATTGTTTACAGAGTTACTCGTACTTACGCATATACCAGACTATAGACCATCGTCCTCAGAATAGTCAGGACACGTTACGTAAAGCCTACGTAACCCAGTATATTTGCCATATGTCTCCCGGGTCGGGAAGGACACGTTACGTAAAGCCTACGTAACCCAATACCATTCACTGGCTTCCAGGTCGGAAGGCCACGCTGCGTAAAGCCTACGTAGCCCCCACGCGTACCACTGTCCTCGGGGAAGGGCACGTCACGTAAAGCCTACGTGACCCCGTACGTTTTCCTGTTCTCGGTAAAGAAGAACACTTGGTCGGGAAGTTAGTCTAGTAAGTACCGTTAATGAGAAGCCCTCATTAGCCAGGATAAACATGGGAAGCCCCCACTAGTTAACTCACGCCCTATGATTATGAACTTACTATCTGTGAACTCGCTCAACTAGTTGTTGATTATTTGCTGCATGCCTTGCAGGGCCTTAGGTATACTTGGAGCTTGCACCAGAGGAGAGGCGGGTCGTTGTGGACAAGAACTCGTGAATGCTTATTAAACACTTTTACATTCACACATTGATACTTATGTTTTGGGGTTTTACATCTAATGCTTCCGCTACTTAAACAGTGTTTGGTTTTGAACATCAATTATGTCTTTGATTTCTATTAAATGCTATGTTTGATATAATTGGTGGCTTGGTCCTGGTCAGTCACGCCTCCAAGCGGTGGTACTCCGCGTGTGGAATTTTGGGGGTGTGACAGATTGGTATCAGAGCCATTGGTTATAGAGAACTTGGTTTTAATATGGGAAAACGTTTTTATTAAAACCGGACTATAACCAGAACAGTGCTCTCAACGATCCACAACGACGCTTCACTCCACGTGCAAGACTCGACATTCTAGGTAATAAGGTTTATATTTATTGCCTGTTTGCTAGAACTGCTTAGAACATTGCTCGCATTATGCTTAGATACACATGCCTTTGTTATATGAGAACGCTTATATGCCTACACTTTTCTGTCATCGCCCTACTCGCGAACAATTCTTACGTATGCTACCTTTTTACAATGAAGATCATGTCTGGACGAGTTAACATGACACAAGCCCAGCTAGAGGCTCTCATTGCTACGGCAGTTGCAGCCGCTCAAGCAGGTCAACCCGCTCAGCAACAACCTGTGTGTACCTTCAAGAATTTCATGGACTGTCGTCCAAATACCTTCAGCGGCACGGAAGGAGCAGTGGGACTACTCCACTGGTTCGAGAAGCTAGAATCAGTCTTTGAAATGTGCGAGTGCCCTGAGGCCCGCAAGGTCAAGTTTGCTACCGGTACTTTGGAAGGAATAGCACTGACTTGGTGGAACGCCCAAGTCCAGATCTTAGGGTTGGCAGCTGCTAACGCCACCCCATGGAACGACTTTAAGGAACTCATCAAGCGTGAGTATTGCACGCGGGAAGACATACACAAGCTGGAAGACGAGCTTTATAACTTGAAAATGGTTGGATCGGAAATCGAGGCGTATACCAAACGGTCCAATGAGCTGGCCGTTCTGTGTCCTACTATGGTGGACCCTCCCTACAAGCGCATTGAGTTGTATCTCAAGGGATTGGCGCCAGAAATTCAGAGCCACGTGACGTCGGCTAACCTCGAAAACATCCAAGAAATCCAGCGTCTTGCTCACCGTATCACTGATCAGGCAGTGGATCAGAATAGACTGCCCAAGCGTGTTAATGCTACTGCTAATGTCACCACCTCAGTTACTCCTGCTACATCTGGTGACAGTAAAAGAAAATGGGATGGAGATTCTAGCAAAGGTTCAGCATCTGTTCAGCCACAAGCTCAGCAGCAGAAGATCGATCACTATCAGAGTCCCAGTCAGCAATCCTCTAGTGGTCACAGACAGAGGAGATATCAGGGTAGTCAACCTAGGTGCCACAACTGCAACAGGCATCACCACGGCCCATGTAACAAGGGTCGTTGTCAAAGGTGCCTTAAGATGGGGCACGAGGCCAAAGACTGTAGGAGTCCACGGCCTGCGAATCAGAATCAGCAGCCTCAGCAACCAGCTCCACAGAACCAGCAGCAGCAGCAGCAGCCACAGCGTGGAAACCGGGGATGTTTCCAGTGTGGGGCTGAAGGTCACTTCAAACGCGATTGCCCTCAGTTGAACCAGAACCGCAACAACAATAACAACCAGGGCAACGGCAACAATAACGGTGGGAACAACAACAACAACGGCAATGAAGCTCGTGGTCGTGCTTTTGTGCTAGGTCGAGGCGACGCAGTGAACGATCCCAACGTTGTTATGGGTAAGTTTCTCCTCGACAATATTTACGTTACTGTTTTGTTTGATTCGGGTGCGGATACAAGCTATATGTCTGTGAAAATGTGTCAACTGCTAAAACGTGCACCAACACTTTTACCCACCAAACACGTAGTAGAGTTAGCTAACGGTAAAAGTTTAGAAGCCACGCACGTAGTTCAGGGTTGTAATCTTATCTTAGCCGGTCAAGCCTTCTCTATTGATCTCATTCCCATAGTTTTGGGTAGCTTCGACGTCGTGATTGGGATGGATTGGTTATCCCAACACCAGGCAGAGATCTTATGCAGTGAAAAGATCATTCGTATTCCTCGTTCGGGTCAGGAACCTCTCGAAGTTCAAGGCGACAAGAGTGGTGCAGTGGTAGGCATCATCTCTTTCTTGAAAGCGCAGAAATGTTTACGAAAGGGGCACACTGCCATTCTGGCACTCGTCACAGACGCTTCAGCAAAGGAAAGGAAACTGGAAGATATACCAGTTGTACGTGACTATCCTCAGGTGTTCCCTGAAGACTTACCTGGACTACCGCCTCACCGTCAGGTCGAATTTCAGATCGAGCTCGCTCCGGGAGCAGCACCCATAGCTCGCGCACCATATCGTCTAGCTCCATCAGAATTGGAGGAACTGTCAAAGCAGCTACAAGAGCTCTTGGAAAAGGGCTTTATACGTCCAAGCTCTTCGCCTTGGGGAGCTCCAGTACTTTTCGTGAAAAAGAAGGACGGTACATTCAGGATGTGCATCGACTACCGTGAACTCAACAAGGTGACGGTGAAGAACCGTTATCCTCTTCCGCGCATCGACGACTTATTCGACCAGTTGCAAGGGTCGTGTTACTATTTGAAGATAGACTTGAGGTCGGGGTACCATCAGCTGAGAGTCCGGGATGAGGACGTCTCCAAGACAGCCTTCAGAACTCGTTACGGTCACTACGAGTTTCTTGTCATGCCGTTTGGGTTAACGAACGCGCCTGCTGTGTTTATGGACCTTATGAACAGGGTGTGCAAACCCTATCTCGACAAGTTCGTCATTGTTTTCATCGACGACATTCTGATTTACTCCAAGAGTCAGGAGGAACACGAGCAGCATCTTCGCCTTATTTTGGAACTCCTTCGGAAGGAACAGTTGTACGCCAAGCTTTCTAAATGCGACTTCTGGCTTCGAGAAGTCCACTTCTTAGGCCATGTGGTAAACAAGGATGGGATCCATGTCGATCCATCCAAGGTAGATTCGATCAGGAACTGGCCTGCACCGCGTACGCCAACGGAAATACGTCAATTCTTGGGTCTGGCAGGTTACTACAGACGGTTTATTAGAGACTTTTCGAAGATTGCTCAGCCGCTTACGCTACTGACACAGAAGGGTGTCACCTACCGTTGGGGCAACACGCAGGAAACTGCTTTTCAGTATCTGAAGGATAGGCTTTGCAGCGCACCTATTCTTTCATTGCCAGAGGGCACAGATGACTTCGCAGTATATTGTGACGCATCCATACAGGGTCTGGGTTGCGTATTGATGCAGAGAGATAAAGTTATTGCCTACGCCTCTCGTCAGCTAAAGGTTCATGAACGGAACTACACGACGCACGACTTAGAGCTGGGAGCTGTTGTTTTCGCGCTTAAGATATGGCGACACTACCTGTACGGTACCAGGTGCACGATTTACACCGATCACAGGAGTCTCGAGCATATTCTTAAGCAGAAGGATTTGAACATGCGTCAACGAAGATGGGTCGAGCTACTTAACGACTACGAATGTGCTATTAAGTATCATCCAGGCAAGGCCAATGTTGTGGCTGATGCCCTCAGTCGGAAAGACACTCTACCACGGCGCGTGCGAGCGCTACAGCTTACGATCCAGTCTAGCCTTCCTACACAGATACGAAATGCTCAGGTAGAAGCATTGAAGCCCGAAAATGTCAAGGCTGAAGCCTTACGCGGCTCACGACAACAGATGGAACAGAAGGCAGACGGCGCCTACTATGTAACGGGCCGGATTTGGGTCCCTCTTTATGGCGGCCTACGCGAACTTGTGATGGATGAAGCTCACAAGTCTCGCTATTCGATACATCCAGGGTCGGATAAAATGTACCACGACATCAGCACTACCTATTGGTGGCCTAGTATGAAGGCCCACATTGCTACGTATGTTGGAAAATGCTTGACCTGTGCGAGAGTCAAGGTCGAATACCAGAAACCAGCTGGCCTACTGCAGCAGCCTAAAATTCCGCAATGGAAATGGGAGGAAATTTCCATGGATTTCGTTACAGGCTTACCTAGATCTCAGCGTGGGAACGACACAATATGGGTCATAGTTGATCGACTCACCAAGTCTGCACACTTCCTACCTATAAAGGAAACAGATAAGTTCTCCACACTCGCCGACGTTTACCTTAAGGAAGTTGTCTCGAGGCACGGGGTGCCCACGTCTATCATTTCGGATCGCGATGCACGATTCACGTCAGAACTTTGGCAAGCAATGCACAAGTCTTTTGGCTCAAGGTTAGACATGAGCACAGCATATCATCCTCAGACGGATGGGCAGTCTGAGCGGACGATTCAAACACTCGAAGACATGCTTCGGGCATGCGTTATCGATTTCGGCAACGGCTGGGAAAAGCATCTCCCTTTGGTGGAGTTTTCTTACAATAATAGTTATCACACCAGCATTCAAGCCGCTCCATTTGAGGCATTGTACGGGCGTAAATGCCGGTCACCCCTCTGTTGGGCAGAGGTGGGAGATAGTCAGATCACGGGTCCAGAGATTGTAGTGGACGCCACAGAAAAGATTGCACAGATACGACAACGCATGGCGGCAGCACGTGACCGTCAGAAAGCCTACGCGGATAAGCGTAGAAAGCCATTGGAATTCGAGGTCGGGGACCGGGTTTTATTGAAAGTCTCACCCTGGAAGGGTGTGGTACGTTTTGGCAAACGGGGCAAACTAAATCCGCGGTATGTCGGACCATTCGAAATCGTAGAAAAGATTGGCAAGGTAGCCTACAAGTTGAAACTACCAGCTGAACTCGGGGCAGTTCACAATGTCTTTCACGTATCGAACCTAAAGAAGTGCCTATCAGATGAAAACCTCATCATTCCTTACAAGGAACTCACTATCGACGAGCGGTTGCAGTTCGTCGAGGAACCAGTTGAAATCACGGACCGGGATGTGAAGGTCCTCAAACACAAGAGAATCCCTCTTGTCCGAGTTCGTTGGAACTCCAAACGTGGCCCAGAGTACACCTGGGAACGCGAGGACAGGATGACAGAAAAGTACCCCCAGTTATTCGAAACCAATGCTACCACTACTGAGGCTGAAGCTACTACTTCGGAATTTCGGGACGAAATTCCAGATCAACGGGGGGAGGATGTGACACCCCAGGAAAATCAGTAAACAATACAGTTTATCTAGCTTCCTCAGTGAGTGCATACCAAATTTCGGGACGAAATTTCCAATTAGTTGGGGATAATGTGACAACTCGGACTTTAGACCTACTTCGTACATGTTATGATTACGAGATTTGATTTAAATAAATGATATGTCATTATGTGCTACGTGTATTGTGTATTAAATGTGGTTGTTGTTGATAAAAATTGGATCGCACAACACGCACGGCCCAAGGGCAGCCCGATCGAATGGGCCGGCCCACTCCCTCTATGCGCAATTAACCTTAGGGACTTGGTTAGTTTTCTCATTTGTTACCAAAACCCTAACACACACAAGAAACCTAGCTCTCTCTTTCTCTCCCTCTCATTCGCGAAGCAAAGGCGGCCAAGAACCTCGGGACTTTTATCGTTCGGATCAAATTATCTCGATCGGTTAGTGTTTAATCGTTTTGCTTAATTGAATGAGTTCTGAATCGCATGCTTAATTGGTTAGGGATATGTTTGATTTAAGCTTTGTTCGATCGGCCGGACTTGTTGGATCGGCCGGACGTGAATGTTGTTAGAACCGGTTAGTGTTTGCATGATAATCGGATAGTTGTTAAATTGGTATTGTATGTTGATGTTAAATCCGTGAATTGGATTCGATTTAGTTGATCGGCCGAATATTAATTGTTAATCGGTCGGATATGGTTGGGGTTATGAATATGAACCGGTTATACACATGTAATCGAATGATTAACTTGGTTAATTGGTTTGTGAATGGGCTAGATTGTTCAATTAGGGTTCATGTGACTTGAATACTAAATGTGCTTGTTTGATCGATATCACGTTAAACGACTTGTGGAAATCGTGTTAATTGATAGAGTACTAGGTAACTGATAATCTAATCGTAACCAACTTGCATGATATTCGGATTATTGAATCAATCGCACCAAGTAATCTGTTCGCACAAGATACCCACACACAAGCTGGTCCGGTTACACATCCGATCGTACGAGTGAACTGTTGGGCCGAATAACACGGACTGTCCGCACGGACGGACCACACCAACTGTTCCGCACGAGTTTCCGACCGGACGGATTGTCAATCCGGATGGACTGACCATCCGCACGAACCAACTGCCGCACGAAAGGTCCAATCTGGATGAACTGCCATCCGCACGGACTACACGATGTCATCCGCACGAGCTGACAGTCCGCACGGATTGTCACTCGCACGAACTGTCCACCCGGATGGACCAGTGGCCATCCGCACGAAATGCCACCCGCACTGAATGCCCATCCGGACGGATTGGTTACCACTCGCACGATTTGATTTGATTTGTTTGGGCCATGAATGACTTATGCTTGCAACTTGTTACCTCTGTGTAAACCCTACGTGCTATACGTGAATCGAACCTGACTTGAATAAATGCATGATAGGATGTGATTGACCATTACTTGCTACCTGTTCACTTGTGTATCTGCCGAGCAAACCAAGGTGAGTTCACACAGCCAAGGCATGGGATTCCCGGGTTGGGAATTGGGTTGGATATGTTATTGTTTACAGAGTTACTCGTACTTACGCATATACCAGACTATAGACCATCGTCCTCAGAATAGTCAGGACACGTTACGTAAAGCCTACGTAACCCAGTATATTTGCCATATGTCTCCCGGGTCGGGAAGGACACGTTACGTAAAGCCTACGTAACCCAATACCATTCACTGGCTTCCAGGTCGGAAGGCCACGCTGCGTAAAGCCTACGTAGCCCCCACGCGTACCACTGTCCTCGGGGAAGGGCACGTCACGTAAAGCCTACGTGACCCCGTACGTTTTCCTGTTCTCGGTAAAGAAGAACACTTGGTCGGGAAGTTAGTCTAGTAAGTACCGTTAATGAGAAGCCCTCATTAGCCAGGATAAACATGGGAAGCCCCCACTAGTTAACTCACGCCCTATGATTATGAACTTACTATCTGTGAACTCGCTCAACTAGTTGTTGATTATTTGCTGCATGCCTTGCAGGGCCTTAGGTATACTTGGAGCTTGCACCAGAGGAGAGGCGGGTCGTTGTGGACAAGAACTCGTGAATGCTTATTAAACACTTTTACATTCACACATTGATACTTATGTTTTGGGGTTTTACATCTAATGCTTCCGCTACTTAAACAGTGTTTGGTTTTGAACATCAATTATGTCTTTGATTTCTATTAAATGCTATGTTTGATATAATTGGTGGCTTGGTCCTGGTCAGTCACGCCTCCAAGCGGTGGTACTCCGCGTGTGGAATTTTGGGGGTGTGACAGTTCAAGTCGCAGAAATCATATATATATATATATATATATATATATATATATATATATATATATATATATATATATATATATATATATATATATATATATATATATATATATATACTAGCCATTTACCCGCGCGATGCGGCGGGAGTGACGATTTACAATAGAATACTCGTTTACCGTTAGTTTATCACCTATAGGTTTGGCGGGAGTGACGATTTACAATAGGATACTCGTTTACCGTTAGTTTATCACCTATAGGTTTGTTGTTCTTCGATTTCAATATGGCGCGATAAATTGTAGCAAGTGAATTTAGAGAGAAAAATGGCTCAAGATTTTAGGGTTTCATTGTTTAGAGATGTAATCCGGGTCAAGTAGGATCTATTAGTACCTTATGTAATTTAAATTGTAATCCCTTAAAAACTCATAAGTTAATGATTATAAATCATATACATTGCCGAATATAATCTAAAAAAAAGTGTAATTCAAATCATATACATTGCCGAATATAATAAAGTTACCATCTTTATTAAAAAAAATACAACCTATAACATGTCGGTTTGGACCAACACAACAACACTCCTTTGTCCAACTATTTATACTTGTATTAAACATAACTACAAAAACAACATTAAAATGTTAAGTGTTGAAAAGGTAACGCTGTCTGATTACTTACTACACGTTGGCAGATATTTACCAATACATATGCTCTAAAGGTCAAGTCAAGATTTGAAACCTGCCAACCGATGGGTCAATATTGTGTTTTATAACAGATGAAGTGATGGCATATCTAGTAAAGTTAACCACATAACCCAACCAACCATTTTCTTGCTACAACTAACTGATTCCGAAGATCCATTTTTAGAGTTCGAAAGCCTATTTTGACCCGTTAGTTGACCCAAACAATGAACTTGAGTGGCAATGCACACAAAGAATAACTTTACGTTTTGCTGTGCATGACACTTCGTACAAGTGTATACAAGATAATCAATTATGAATACATATTGGTAGCTAGCATCATAAATATGAAATTATCTTGTTTTTGTTGGTCCAATAGTCGTTCCCATTCAAGCATCAGAAATATGTAGGTGGTTTCTAATATATAATCAGAACATGCATACATACATACATCTGTTTTTTTTTTAAAGTAGTTCACTACAGCATGATTGCTTTTTATTATAAACTTGAATGGCTATCATTTCAAATCCAGAATGATTTGGGCTCGATTCAAGCCGACCGGTGTCACTGCAGTAGTCATAGAATAGAGTAAGTACGGAAGTTCTTTGTGGCGTCAAACCACAGGTTCAACCTCTGTTCCCTATTACCCTGCATATACCAAACAAACTTGCGATTAGTTTATGCACAGCTATTCATAATCATTTTATCATGAAATAAGGATACCTGAACAAATGTCTCGCTCGACCAATAGTTTCCCTTGACGCATTATGCAAGGTTCGCTCGGTCCAACAACTCAAGCAAATGTTTTCTATGTTTTTTAGGGGGAAGATGGGTGCTTCTCTCCACAGGGCATACAAGACACAGGTTATTAGCGGCAGTCCGCCAAATTTAACATATAAAGTTTTTTTATATGTTAAATATGGCGAGCTGCCGCCAATAACCTATGTTTTGTATGCCCTGGGAGAGAAGCACACATGTTCCCCCTAAAATGCAAAGAAAACATTTGCTTGAGTTGTTGGACCGAGCGAACCTTGCACAGGCTCAGTTTTTGCATCACAGCCTCAAACACTTTCAGTTCAGATAGATTACACAGGCTCAGTTTTTGCATCACAGCCTCAAAACACTTTTACTTCAGACAGATTAAGAACACAAGCTCAGCTTATGCATCATAGACTCAACACTTTTAGTTCAGACAGATTAAGAACACAAGCTCAGCTTTTGCATCACAGCCTTAAACACTTTCAGTTCAGACAGATTAACAACACAAAATCCGGAGTACACAACAAGAGTAATTTGTAACCTAACAGGCTTAGCTTATGCATCATAGCCTCAAACACAATCATCATCACAGTCTATTGTGTTATGTAACCCCGCTTTAAAGCATGATGTACAAGAGTAATTTTCCACTAAACTTAAACAACCTTTAAAGCATGATGTACAAGTGTTTTAAGCACAAGAAACACATATGTAACCTCATAGGCTCAGCTTATGCATCATAGCCTTAACAGTTTCAGTTCAGACATATTAAGAACACAAGCTCAGCTTATGCATCATAGAGTCGACAGGCTCAGCTTATGCATCATAGCCTCACATGCTCAGCTTATGCATCATAGCCTCACAGGCTCAGCTTATGCATCATAGAACACTTGGGAAATGAAAAAGTATATCAAAACATCCCACAGAACAAACTAAAATCAAAAGTACATAACAATCTATCTTTTCACTATTCCATATCTAAAATTGACCTAACTATCATAATTTTCATTGAACTACAACACTTATCATCCCCAACCAACTTTAGCAAAAAAGGAACCCACATCCATTTTTGACTCGTTACCCAACCCGCTCATTTTGCAAATTCTAAACTACTGCAGAATGAACATATATATTAAAAGTAAAGCTAAAAGGTACATGTAAAGAGTAGGTTGCTCACAACAGTCATCACAAGTCATCTCACCACCACACCATCTTTTGAGAGCAGAATATAAAGGCTAAGTTTAGTGAATTTGATACCCTATTGAAAGGCTTCTCGACAGACCATCATTCCACGTCACAAAATACAATTTTAACCCTTTTTCACCAAATCAACCAGTTCTGACCGGCATGAAAATAAAATTGACCTAACAATTTTCTCGGCTTTTTATGTAAAATTAGGGTGTTAAACGGGTCGAGTTGGCGGGTCCAACCCGACCCGAACCCGAAAATTTTATACAAACCCAAACCTGACCCGAACCCAAAAATCTTGTCATACATATGAACTCGAACACAACCCGAATATTAGCGGGTTGACCCGAACACGACCCGTTCAACCCGAATTTTCAAACTTTTAATTTTTTTCACAATATAATATATTAGAATTAAAACTTTACTTAAAAAACACAAATGCATATGACACAATTGCGTTTTAATTATAAAATTTTATGTCAATCTCTCTTATAAAATTTTATGTCAATCTCTCTTGTTAAGTTTAATTATAAAAGCCTAGGAGCATCAATATGGACTAAATAGAAGATAAATAACAGAAAGAAAATTACCGCTACCATCTCAAAGTTGGACATCTGTTCCATATCTCGATACAGGCCTTGGTCCATAAGGCCGAGGAACTTCGCCAAAACATTGGACCAAAACCCATCACCCGTTTAGTTATTACCTATAAAAAACAAACAAAATATATAAAGTGTTAACAAAAATAAAAAACCTTTAAAAAAATACAAACTGTTAACAAAAAATTATATTTTAAAAAAATCAACAAACTTTAAAACAATTATAAACCAACTGTTAAGAAAATAATAAAGAAAAAAAATAAACTTTAGAAAAAAACCAAGTGTTAAGAAAAAAAACAAAAAAAAAACTTAAACTTTAAAAAAAACAAACTGTTAAGAAAAAATAAACAAAAAAATGTATAAACTTAAAAAAAAAAAAAGATAACCTTTTGTCGGGTGTGTAGATGTGCCTATTTAAGCCTTGGCTAAGGCTTCTTCTTCGATTGGCGTCCACTTAGTCGACTTCGGTTTGGACGGTTGCTCACCCACCACTTGCTTGTCTTTTTTCCGTTTGCCTTTTTCATTAGACGGTTGGGTTTCGGGAACAACCTCGATAACATCGTCGGGTTGACCGTGCTCATTTATGAACCATGCCAGATACTTACAAAATAAAGTACACATTCTAGTTTTTGTGATCATATTTAAGACACTCACTACTTCAAATATGGAAAAAGGATTTATACAGAAACTGTTTTGGGTCAGTCTACTCAACCCATTTCAACCCATACAAAAACTACTATATTTAACCACCAAAATACTTACAAATAAAGAAACAATCCTAGTTTTGTGATCGTATTTAGAATAAACGTTTCAAATGTAATCACAGCAGCTGCCAACGCACTCGAAATCTTCAAACTGGTATTCATAAGATACAAATATACCTCTCTGTCAGTTCTTCCAGGATATCTTTGTCCCAAAAATAGAGTATCTATACCATAATACAACAAAACGATAATATCGAAGTTTTAACCTATAAATGGTCTAATCGCTAACTTTTTCGTCACCGGCTTCTCTTTTTTCAACGAAAGCTAATCACAAAACTACAGATGAAATAGCGATCTTAAAAACGGAAACTCACAATGTTTGTTCTGGGGTAACCATAAACTAAGCATCGCCACCCTCATAAATTTGAATTATTTTCTACATCCTGCCAAATGATTGGTACCAATTTAGAATATGCAAATAACAAGAATGGATGATGTTACCATAAAAAGTACATGTAGGAGTAGAACATAACTCAAATATTCATCTGAAACGAAATATATGTCGTCTCGAGTCTTCACACTCACAACCCTAGTATTCCCTTGCGCATTTTGCCACTAAATTGGAACCTTAGTCAGAGATCTGACTCTGAATCTTCATTCGCCATTGCCAACAGTCACTTTAACGACGAAAGAAAAAATAATTCATCACCTGGGAGTTCTGCACTTAAGACTTGTATCTCCGCAAACTACCATCTTGGGTCATCTCAATCTGAAAACAACAAAACAGGTCCATACCAAATGTAAATTCAAACACCAAACATGATTAGTAATTTGATTGCTTCCTAGGTAAATCAATATGTTATCCAAATGAACATTAGCACCAATAATTCAGAAAATCATGAATAGTTAGTTATTTAAAAAAATTATAATACACTTAAAAAACAACCTAAGACCACAAGTTCGATATCTAAAACCCTAGAGTTCTTATATCTCTCAATCCAATAACACAAAACAACAAATTATTGAAATTAACCTCTTGATAACAGACTCTAAACACCATACAACTGAAAATTGCACACAAAATAACATGATATACCCTAATATTAACATTTTTTTCGAGGAATGGAATTCAATCAATATAGGTGGATTTAAAGATGCTTACACGCCAGGACACCATGAGAGGACCGTGTTCTTGTAACAAGCAATCTCAAAACGATTTCCATGTTTCTTTAGCCAAACGACTATACAACGCTTGTGAGTCTTTTCTCACTCGCCAAGCACTGGTCTTTGGTAATATGGTTCTTGTCGGCATCCATAGTAGTTCTTCCTTTTTGTCTACACCAGCACATTGCACTGAGTTCAGCTTGTTAGGCATAATAGCTAAAAGAACAGAAGGATGAAACCTTAATATTTTGATGTAAGATGATGAAACCTAATATTCAGTGAAATAAGAACAAATTTGTACTAAATAGAACATTAGTACCTTATACGCCACAAGATTAATGTTTATCTCGTTCATCAGTGCATGGAACATGATATCTACTTCTTCAATTTAACTACCAAAAACAAAACAACACAAAATTCATATTTCGGTGTGAGTAAATCGCAACAGATCTTGAGGAAAAGCAGAATCACATAATAAATTAACTAAATGAGTAGTGAAATCGTATAATTTGCACTGAAATTAAGGCTCCTGAGGCACAACAACGCTAAGTTGGTCTCCAGTACTCATCTCCGCCTGATGCAACAGCTAGGGCTTTGTCGGCTCCCTTTCTCCTCTATCATGTCTCCTCTTAGCTTATGGTGAATCGCGAAGTGAGGGCAGATCTGGACTGAATCTTTGAGAGAGAACGAAAAGGAGCGGCTGGGGGTTTAAAACTTAGATCTACCAGAAAACCACCATCTACAGCCGGATGCTCGTCTGCCACCAATCTGCTCGAGAATCCCACTGCCGGAACCCTAATCAGCGGATTTTAACACTACACACCACACCGTCATAGGTTGGGGTCATGGATTTGAATTCGAATGAAAGTAAAACCCTAGATCTGGTGAAATCCTTACAGATATGTTCATGAGTCGCCAGAGAGAGAGAAAGAGAGAGAAAAAGGGTTGATGAAGTTTTGTGAGAGTAAATCAAATGAAAGTAAAACCCTTGATCCGTGTGAGCTGAATATCAACCGTTCAGATCACAATCCGTGTGAAAAGGTGAAAGAAATGGATGGCTGAAGATGAATCAGTTGAAGGGTAAATTATGTTGTGTTTCTTGGTGCGTCAAGTGTTGTACATTGTGCATTGAGGGTGTTTTCAACACATTGTTCAATTACCATTCTGTCCTTCCTATATCCTTATTAAAGTAGTATAGATATATATATATATATATATACATATATATATATATATATTAACGTGCCAACATTATAAAAAATGACAACCTTTCAAGAAAATCTCAAAGTTATGTGATAATTCTAAGAAACGGAGAAACTTAGGATTTTTGTGTGATGTATATTTATGTAGAATCGTTCCAATATTAGGATGTGTAGAAAATCAATATCTGGGATTGCGATATTAAAATACGCACCCAAAGGTGAGTGTCACTAAACCCCTCTTTTTACTGCTTTGTATATGTTTTGGTGGGAGAACACGTCGTTAAAAGGGTTTAATAATGTTTTCGAAATAAAACATACCTTTTAATATAAAATATATATTTTCGCTGAAAATATATGAAATATGATAAGTTATACGTTTCGAAGTAAAACGTTTTTGATGAATGAATATTGTATGTATGGTATTTCTTAAGTGAAACAACACCGTACAGTTGGGGACGAATTCTTGACTGGGTCTCATATGATGGAGACTAAGGGGAATTCGTACAACGTCATGTATAAAATTGTCATATTAGTAGGATATATATATTGTACGTTAGGCAGACATCATATTGTTCTCAAAGAGAGAACCCTGCGCCCATGATGCCGTTTAATCAGTTAAGTATTGCACTCGATGAATTGTTGGTAGATCTATCGGGTTGACAACCCCGTCGTGACCGGTCGCCCCGTGTCAAGTCAAACGACTAATTAATATTCTGTTTATTGTCTAGCTTTGATTATCCCTGCATGGTTAATATATAGTTCGTATCATCTAGCTAACATACGAGTCTGAAAGTTGACGCAATAATTTAATATACAAAACCTGGGCAATATATATATTACAGTTGTCGGATTGATTAACCGGCGGAAGGCCCATGGATTTTATAAGGAACTAAAACGGACTTTCTAAAATTTATATGGATGTTTTCAAATAAACACTTAATCAGAAAGTTTTCCTTGGAATAAAACTTGTTGTAAGTAAATACGTGAACTCACCTTCCTTTGTGTTGACACTTGATTTTAACGTGTTCTACAGGTACTTGAGTTCGGCTTCGGGAAATCATGGCGTATCTTGTGTTTAATGATGCATGTTGTTTTGTTTAAATATGTTGGACAACTTTTAAACTTTCTGGGACTTTTGTAATAAGATCCGCGAGGATCAAAGACATCTTAGCTATGTGGTTGTGTTGTGTCTTAAAACGTAATGTTTAATAACTTATGTTTAAAATAAATCAATATGTCCAACAATAAAATGCATCGCTCGACAAGATATAAATGGGCACCAACTTCCGTCTCCACTACGTTTAATATTCCGCTGCGACGTTTTTGGGGTGTGACAGAAGTTGGTATCAGAGCCATTGGTTGTTAGCGAACTAGATGTTTTCGGAGGAAAACACTAGATTCAACCAGAGAAATTTTGAAATATAAGTCCAAAATTCTCGAAGCCAAGAAATTTAAATAAACATAGAAAAATTGTATCATGTATAAAAACCCTTGTGTGTTTATGTGCATACGTAATTTTCTGTTTATTTTGGGCCTTATGTGTTACTATTCATGTTGATCACACACTTACTTATACGGTTACATATGTGTCGCAGATGTCGCACGAGCACGAGGTCATTGAGATCAACGACTCAAGTAGCGAGCCATATTTCGAGACTTCACTGAGATCCATTTTACCAGAGACACCTATCACGACCCCACAGATGGTTAGATGGTTGGTGTGGCTGAGTTTGCTTCATCATTCCGTGTCGATCCTGCTTTCGCTAGTCAGATAGACCCCCGATATGCTTTCACAAGCAACGGGTGGATTGATGACAACGATGACGCTCCTCTCTCGATTCATGAGACGGGACAATCATCTGGCATAGTACCAGTTATCGATGACGTGATCAGAGACGTCTCTGTGTTTGGAGGACCTTTTAGTATTGCACCAGCAGTGGATGCCACCATTGTCACAGCTCGACCATTAGAGCCGTCTGATGCTCCACCTGTTTTGTCAGAGTCACCTTTACCTGTCATTGAGTCACGCGCATCCACTACGCCTCTATTAGTGTATTATCGCCGTGGGAAGAGAGTTAGGCCTGCTGGAGAGGTTGCTTCTACGTCATTAGTTGAGACTGCATCTGCTTCTAAGAAGCAGAAAGGAGTTTGGGTGGATCAGTGTTGCCATTGTGACTGACAGTTTGCTGCCATGCGTGAAGAACTGGAAATGACGAAGGGTAAACTGAAGGACCTCGAGGGGCAAATGGATTGGTACAATGAGTTGAAGGATTTGGATAAGAGCGCGATGGATCATATGCATTGGAGGAGTTGGTAAGAAAGATGCTGGATTTCATAGGGATGAAGCGTTAGATATTGTTTTTGTTTGTTTGAGATTGTTTGTTTTAGTTGTTGTGTCTGGATACTCTTTTGATGTTTTTCTTTTGGGGGCTTGCGTGCCGATGATATTTTGTGATATTAGGTAGAAATTCTGTGGAAACTTGTTATGGGTGTCGATGTAGACATACCAATGATAGATGTCATGTACTGAAAAACAAGTTTGTTAATTTCTATGATAATATCAGATGATTAACTTTTGGTTTAAAAATTGTTCTCATTAATATGTGGATATTATACATGCGCAATGTTTGGTCAACTAATATTTAATGATTGAATTATTTTTATTTTGGTTAGCGTCTCATGTGATTATTATTGTTGCAAATAATAGAAACGACGAAAATGCCACCAAAAGCGAGACAGGTTACTAGACTACCTGCCACCCCAGAGGAGTTGGCACGACTCATAACCCAACACGTTAATACTGCCTTGGAATAGCGTGATGCTAACCAAAATGATGGCCAGAAACGTGAATGCGGTACTCCCGGGCAGGATCTTGGTGGGATACAGATTGGAAACCCTTCAGTTAAAATAAGGATAAATTACACTTTTCGTCCTTTATGTTTGTACGTAGTTGCAACAGATAGCCTTTAACTTTAATAATTACAGTCACAGTCCTTTATTTGCAAAACCCGTTACACTCTACGTCCTTTAGTACTAACCATATTAAAATTTTTAGTTAACTTTATTCACTTAAGGGTATTTTGGTCAATTCATGTTTTCGTTAAATGTTTATTATTATTATTATTATTATTATTATTATTATTATCACTATTATTATTATTGTTATTATTATTATTATTATTATTATCATCATCATCTTCATCTTCAAACTCCCAATTCAGATCTAAAAAAACACTCTCTCTCTCTCTCTCTCTACAAAATCCTCTTCATCAAATTTGCAGATATAGAAAAACTCTCTCTCTCTACAATCACCACTCAATCCACCAACCTTCTGTTCCATAAAAAAGATGAACACCCAAAATAAATTATCTTTGAGAAGTGGGGTTTTTTTTTTGCATCAAAATGGGTTGAAAAATGGAAACATTTTTATGCTTTGAATTGAAATTGGAAGGTGGGAAAACATGTAGTCGTTGGATTACTGGTGGCCGGAGCCACCGTAGATGGAGGCGAAGGAAGATATGTTCATTATCAGTTAGATTAACGGTGGCTGGAGCCACCGTAGACGGCGGTGTTAGGGAGACAGTGGGGTTTTGTTTTTGAAGATTTGTTTTTGATTTGTGAAACATAGATCTGAAATCCGTTCTTACTCTTGGAATTTTTACAGATCTGAAATTCGTTTTTTATTTGTTTTTGAAGATTTGGGTTTTTTTTTGTATTTTATAAGAAAAGAATCTTAAATGGGTTTTGCTTTGTAGATTGAATTACTTTGAAGATGTGTTTTTTTGATTTGTTGAAGACGAAATCCCCAGAGATCTGGAAGTACATATATTTTGAGATATTATTGCAAGTAAGTGAATTACTTTGAAGATATGTTTTTTTGATTTGTTGAAGATGAAATCCCCAGAGATCGAGATCTGGAAGGACATATATTTTGAGATATTATTGCAAGTAAATGTTATTGTTTATGAAGATGATAAGTGTTCTTATTCATCGGTGTTCTTGATGTTCTTGTTTATGAAATATGATAGAAGATTGGTGTGTTCTTGTTTTTGGTTTATTTTATTAAATATTTAAATAAAAACCTGAATTGACCAAAATACCCTTAAGTGAATAAACTTAACTAAAATTTTTAACCTGGTTAGTACTAAAGGACGTGGAGTGTAACAGGTTTTGCAAATAAAGGACTGTGACTGTAATTATTGAAGTTAAAGGTTATCAGTTGCAATCCCGTACAAACATAAAGGACGAAAAGTGTAATTTACCCTTAAAATAATGATCGGAAACTTTTGGTTGTTCATCTATTATGATCTTATTGGAACGTATTCCTGATTTCTATTAACCATATGAACAGTGCACCGGAGCATACACAAAACAATCCAGGGTTGTAGCCCAAGATCATTTACTGGTGTCCTATGCAATGATGTGACCTCGATATGTGTGATTTCGGGCTGTTAGAATGTGACAACTCGAATTTCCAAGATTCGATTTCATATGTATTACACGATCATGTATTGACTAGTTGTTTATTTGCACGTTTGGTTGCCATGAAATTTTATACGTTTTGATTGTTTGACTGTACATAGTTGTTTGTTTGTTACATTGTGAAACTTGCAAATGTGTAAACTAGTTAGTGTGAAACACATTACATCACACAAACAACCTTCGAAGGATGTCCAACCTTCGAAGGATGTCCACGAAACATGGCTCAAGGATCGAAGGATCACGAAACATATCCTTCGATCCGAAAGATCAACTTTCGGCTTGAAGGGTCTCGAAACATATCCTTCGGGCCAAGAAGAGATCCTTCGACATCTTTCGGCCCAGTCTTCTAATGGGCTCGGCCCACTCCTGTAATATGTTTATATACGGTGAATGGCATGCAAAGTCGGAGTTTTTCTAAAAACCCTAGAACACCTTTACTTGTGACGGCAACCACAAATTTACGGAGACTACTTGCTGATCAATTCTTTTGCTTTCTATCCCGGTTAGTGTCTAAAGTATATGATTTCATGATTTATCAATCACATGTCAATATGTTGTTTGTATGTTAACCGGTTACGTATAATGATTGTATATTGATGTTAATCGGATTTGTATGCTAATCGGATCTGTTGTGAACTATGTTTAATGATACTGTTTGGTGAATCGGATGTGATTGTGGATCGGATGTGATTTTATGCAATCCGAAATTGTTATCGTTCATGAAATCGGAACACACATGATTGAGTATTATTATTGTTCATACGGTTAAATTAGGGTTCATAAGGTTTTAATATGAAACTGACTGTTTGATCGATTATAGGTAACCGATTACTTGAAAGTTGTGTTAATTGATAATCGGATAAACTTGGAAAACTTGAATAAAATGTAACTGTTATTTATCGAAGGATAACCAATATGCCGAAAGATACTTGTTATCCGAAACATGGTTGCTGTGAACCGAAAGATGCCTATCCTTCGAACCATAGTAACTTTGACCGAAAGATAGTTTGGACCGAACCATAACTTTGACCGAAAGATAGTTTGGACCGAACCATAACTTTGACCGAAAGATAGTTTGGACCGAAAGATAGCTTTGACCGAAAGATGACATTGGTCCGAAACATAACATTCGGTCCGAAGTGTAATTGTGATAACTGTTGTCGAAAGATAATAGTTGGATTCGAAAGATACTAGGGATTTATGAACCTACTTTGAAAGATGGAATTATATGCTTGATTTATTTGGCATGCCATGCTTGATGAACGTTAACATTTGTATACGTGCAATAATACGTGTTGTGCCGATATGCAAACTGACTGCTATGTGAACATTAAATTGCATGCGTATCATTGCGAACATGAACTGATTTGTTATACGTGCATACAATAGGACGTGATTAAATTCTTGTGAGTGCATAACCTAGCATACCGAGCAAACCAAGGTGAGTTCACACTCTTACCAAGGCATGGGATTCCCGGGGTGTTGGGAAAGGGATTGAAAGGTTGATTAGATACACTATTGACACTATGACTAGACTACCACATTACTATCCTCGGATGTGAAGGATACTTATACTGATCACTATCCTCGGATGTGAAGGATACTTATACTGATCACTATCCTCGGTTGTGAAGGATACATATAGTTACGAGTAGTCTAGTGGTTAATAACGTGGAACACCACCACCAATAACGTGGAACACCACCACCAATAACGTGGAACACCACCACCAATAGAACATACAAACGGCCCAGTAGAGCCACCTGTTACAAACGAACTTACTATTACGCATTTACTTTCTGTGAACTCGCTCAACTAGTTTGTTGATCATTCTGTTACATGCCTTGCAGATCGTTAGGTACTTGGAGCTTGCACTGGAGAAGCGGGTCGTTGTGGACAAGGATCGTGGCTTTTCTGTTGAGCTATTATGACACTTAAAACTGTTAACTACTACTGGTTTATTTACTATGCTTCCGCTACATTTTGAAACGATGATTTGTTTGATCACCTTTTGTATTGAATGGATGGTTTTCAGTTATTTTACTTAATATTAAATGCATGTTCAATATGATTGGTGGCTTGATCCTGGTCAGTCACGCTCCCAAGCGGTGATACTCCGCGTGTTGATTTTGGGGGTGTGACAGATTGGTATCAGAGCCATTGGTTATAGAGAACTTGGTTTTAATATGGAAAAACGTTTTTATTAAAACCAGACTATAACCAGAACAGTGCTCTCAACGATCCACAACGACGCTTCGCTCCACGTGCAAGACTCAACTTCCTAGGTAATAAGGTTTATGTTTATTGCCTACATTGCTAGAATTTGCATAGAACTTTGCTCATAGTATGCTTACATTACCTTGCTCACAACTTGTCATTGCATGAGAATACTTATGTGCTTACACTCTTCTGTCATCGCACTATTCGCGAACCTTTCTCACTTATGTTGCCTTTGATGTGAAGATCAATGGCCGCACGAATTACCATGACTCAAGCCCAGCTAGAGGCTCTCGTTGCTGCGGCAGTTGCAGCCGCCCAAGCAGGTAGTATACCCTGCAGTATAGACACTAGGATCTTTAGATCCTACATTAATTCTCGTACTTAACTTTGCCCTATTCGTACACAATAGGTCAACCCGCTCAGCAACAACCTGGGTGCACCTTCAAGAATTTCATGGAATGTCGTCCTAGTTCGTTCAGTGGCACGGAGGGAGCAGTTGGACTCCTCCACTGGTTTGAAAAGCTCGAGTCGGTTTTCGAAATGTGTGAATGCCCTGAGGCTCGCAGGGTGAAGTTCGCCACTGGCACACTTGAAGGGATTGCGCTCACTTGGTGGAACGCACAAGTGCAGATCTTAGGGTTGGCAGCTGCTAACGCCACACCCTGGAATGATTTTAAAGAACTGATCAAGAGGGAATACTGCACTAGAGAAGACATTCACAAGTTGGAGGACGAGTTGTATAACTTGAAAATGGTTGGTTCGGAAATCGAAGCCTACACCAAGAGATCAAATGAGTTGGCTGTGTTATGTCCAACTATGGTGGACCCTCCATACAAGCGTATTGAGTTGTACCTCAAAGGTTTGGCACCAGAAATACAGAGCCACGTTACCTCGGCTAATCTCAACAACATCCAGGAAATCCAGCGTCTCGCTCATCGCATCACCGATCAGGCAGTGGATCAGAACAAACTGCCAAAGCGTATCAGTGCTACTGCTACCGCTACTGCTTCTACTACACTTGCTACTCCCAGTGAAAGTAAGAGAAAATGGGATGGGGATTCTAGCAAGGGATCAGCTTCAGTGCAGTCGCAAGCTCAACAACGAAAGACAGACAGTTACCAGAGTCCCAGTCAGCACTCCTCAGGCAGCCACAGACAGGGAGGGTATCGAGGAAACCTTCCAAAGTGTAACACCTGCAACAAACATCACAGTGGCCAGTGTAATAAGGCTCGTTGTCAAAGATGCCTCAAGATGGGTCACGAGGCTAAAGATTGTAGAAGCGCTCGTCCTGCAAACCAGAATCATCAGCAACCCCAGGCACAGCAGCATCAGCAGCAGGGTAACAAAGGGTGTTTTCATTGCGGTGCAGAGGGTCACTTCAAAAGGCATTGCCCTCAGTTGAACAGGAACCAGAACAACAACAATCATAACAACAATCAGGGTAATGGTAACAACAACAACGGGGGAAACAACAACAACAACGGCAATGAAGCTCGTGGTCGTGCTTTTGTGTTGGGTCGAGGAGATGCAGTGAATGATCCCAATGTGGTTATGGGTAAGTTTCTTCTCGACGATATTTATGTTACTGTCTTATTTGATTCGGGTGCTGATACAAGCTATATGTCATTGAAAATGAGTAAATTATTAAAACGTACACCAACACCCCTAGACACCAAACACGTCGTAGAACTAGCCAATGGTAAAAGTGTAGAAGCCGCACAAGTAGTCAAGGGTTGTAGTATTGTTCTAGCGGGTCAGACTTTCTCGATTGATCTTATACCCATAGTTTTGGGTAGTTTCGACGTCGTTATCGGTATGGATTGGTTATCCCAACATCACGCGGAGATCTTATGCAAAGAAAAAGTTATTCGTATCCCTCGCTCCAGTCAAGAACCTCTCGAAGTACAAGGTGACAAGAGTGGTGCTGTGGTTGGCATCATCTCTTTCTTAAAGGCGCAGAAATGTTTACGAAAGGGACATACCGCCATCCTGGCACTTGTCACTGACGCATCAGCAAAGGAAAAGAAGCTGGAGGATATACCAGTTGTGCGTGATTTTCCTCAAGTGTTTCCTGAAGATTTACCTGGTTTACCTCCTCATCGTCAAGTCGAGTTTCAGATTGAGTTAGCTCCTGGAGCAGCACCAATAGCCCGCGCACCGTATCGTTTAGCTCCAACCGAACTGGAAGAACTGTCGAAGCAACTACAAGAGCTCTTGGAAAAGGGCTTTATTCGTCCAAGCTCTTCGCCTTGGGGAGCTCCAGTGTTATTTGTAAAGAAGAAAGACGGTACGTTCAGGATGTGCATCGACTACCGCGAACTCAATAAGGTGACGGTGAAGAACCGTTATCCTCTTCCGCGCATAGATGACCTATTCGACCAGTTGCAAGGGTCGTGTTACTATTCCAAGATTGATTTAAGGTCAGGGTATCATCAGCTGAGAGTCCGGGATGAGGACGTCTCCAAAACCGCTTTCAGAACTCGCTACGGTCATTACGAGTTTCTTGTCATGCCATTCGGGCTTACGAACGCGCCTGCAGTCTTCATGGATCTTATGAACAGGGTGTGCAAACCGTATCTGGATAAGTTTGTTATCGTCTTCATCGACGACATTTTGATTTACTCCAAGAGTCAGGAGGAGCACGAGCAGCACTTACGCCTTATCTTGGAACTTCTTCGAAAGGAGCAACTGTATGCAAAGTTTTCAAAATGCGACTTCTGGCTTCGTGAAGTCCACTTCTTAGGCCATGTGGTAAACAAGGATGGGATTCATGTCGATCCATCCAAGGTTGATTCGATCAGAAACTGGCCAGCACCGCGTACACCGACTGAAATACGCCAATTCTTGGGTTTGGCGGGTTACTACAGGCGATTTATTAAAGACTTCTCCAAGATCGCGCAACCACTTACTATGCTAACACAGAAAGGTGTCGTTTACAGATGGGGTAATACGCAAGAGACCGCTTTTCAGTATCTAAAGGATAGGCTCTGCAGCGCACCTATTCTTTCATTGCCAGAGGGCACAGATGACTTCGTAGTATATTGTGATGCATCCATCCAGGGTCTTGGATGTGTGTTGATGCAACGTGATAAAGTGATCGCCTACGCTTCTCGACAACTCAAGGTTCATGAACGGAACTACACGACGCACGATTTAGAGCTGGGAGCTGTTGTTTTCGCGCTTAAGATATGGCGACACTACCTGTACGGTACCAGGTGCACGATTTACACCGATCACAGGAGTCTCGAGCATATTCTTAAGCAAAAGGATTTGAATATGCGTCAACGAAGATGGGTTGAACTTCTGAACGACTACGAATGCGCCATCAAGTATCATCCAGGCAAGGCCAATGTTGTGGCTGATGCCCTCAGTCGGAAAGACACTCTACCTAAGCGCGTGCGAGCGCTACAGCTTACTATTCAGTCCAGTCTTCCTGCACAGATACGAGCTGCTCAGTTAGAAGCACTGAAACCCGAAAACGTCAAAGCTGAAGCCTTACGCGGCTCAAGGCAACGCATGGAACAAAAGGAAGACGGCGCCTACTATGTAACGGGGCGTATTTGGGTCCCACTTTATGGCGGTCTACGCGAACTTGTGATGGATGAAGCGCACAAGTCTCGCTACTCGGTACATCCAGGGGCAGATAAAATGTACCACGATATCAAAACAACATACTGGTGGCCAAGTATGAAAGCCCACATCGCTACCTATGTTGGCAAGTGTTTGACCTGTGCGAGAGTCAAGGTCGAATATCAGAAACCAGCTGGTCTACTTCAGCAGCCTAAGATACCGCAATGGAAATGGGAAGAAATTTCCATGGATTTCGTTACGGGTTTACCTAGATCCCAGCGTGGGAATGACACTATTTGGGTGATCGTTGATCGACTCACAAAGTCTGCTCACTTCTTGGCTATCAAAGAAACGGATAAGTTTTCTACCCTAGCAGACGTCTATCTTAAAGAAGTTGTTTCAAGGCACGGAGTGCCCACTTCCATTATTTCGGATCGCGATGCACGATTCACGTCAGAGCTTTGGCAAGCGATGCACAAATCCTTCGGCTCACGGTTAGACATGAGCACAGCATATCATCCCCAGACAGATGGGCAGTCTGAGCGAACTATCCAAACTCTAGAAGACATGCTTCGAGCGTGTGTCATCGATTTCGGCAACGGCTGGGAAAAACACCTCCCTTTAGTGGAGTTTTCATACAATAACAGTTACCACACCAGCATTCAAGCCGCTCCATTTGAGGCATTGTACGGACGTAAATGCCGGTCACCTCTCTGTTGGGCAGAGGTGGGGGATAGTCAAATTACGGGTCCAGAGATTGTTGTGGACGCCACAGAAAAGATAGCACAGATACGTCAACGCATGGCGGCAGCACGCGACCGTCAGAAAGCCTACGCGGACAAGCGTAGAAAGCCATTGGAATTTGAGGTCGGGGACCGGGTTTTATTGAAAGTTTCACCCTGGAAGGGTGTGGTTCGATTTGGTAAACGAGGCAAACTGAATCCGCGGTACGTCGGACCATTCGAAATCTTAGAAAAGATTGGCAAAGTAGCCTACAGATTAAACCTACCAGCTGAACTCGGTGCAGTTCACAATGTATTTCACGTGTCGAATCTGAAGAAATGCCTATCAGATGAGACCCTTATAGTTCCTTTTAAGGAACTCACTATCGACGAGCGGTTGCAGTTCGTCGAGGAACCAGTTGAAATCACGGACCGGGATGTTAAGGTCCTCAAACACAAGAGAATCCCTCTTGTTCGAGTTCGTTGGAACTCCCAGCGTGGCCCAGAGTATACCTGGGAACGCGAAGACCAGATGAAAGAAAAGCACCCCCAGCTATTCGAAACCAATGCATCCACTTCTGAGACTGAAGCTACTACTACTGAATTTCGGGACGAAATTCCAAATCAACGGGGGGATGATGTGACACCCCAGGAAAACCAGTGAATGATGTAACTTACCTAGCTTCCTCAGTGAGTGCGTACCAAATTTCGGGACGAAATTTCTTTCAAGTTGGGGATAATGTGACAACTCGAATTTCCAAGATTCGATTTCATATGTATTACACGATCATGTATTGACTAGTTGTTTATTTGCACGTTTGGTTGCCATGAAATTTTATACGTTTTGATTGTTTGACTGTACATAGTTGTTTGTTTGTTACATTGTGAAACTTGCAAATGTGTAAACTAGTTAGTTTGAAACACATTACATCACACAAACAACCTTCGAAGGATGTCCAACCTTCGAAGGATGTCCACGAAACATGGCTCAAGGATCGAAGGATCACGAAACATATCCTTCGATCCGAAAGATCAACTTTCGGCTTGAAGGGTCTCGAAACATATCCTTCGGGCCAAGAAGAGATCCTTCGACATCTTTCGGCCCAGTCTTCTAATGGGCTCGGCCCACTCCTGTAATATGTTTATATACGGTGAATGGCATGCAAAGTCGGAGTTTTTCTAAAAACCCTAGAACACCTTTACTTGTGACGGCAACCACAAATTTACGGAGACTACTTGCTGATCAATTCTTTTGCTTTCTATCCCGGTTAGTGTCTAAAGTATATGATTTCATGATTTATCAATCACATGTCAATATGTTGTTTGTATGTTAACCGGTTACGTATAATGATTGTATATTGATGTTAATCGGATTTGTATGCTAATCGGATCTGTTGTGAACTATGTTTAATGATACTGTTTGGTGAATCGGATGTGATTGTGGATCGGATGTGATTTTATGCAATCCGAAATTGTTATCGTTCATGAAATCGGAACACACATGATTGAGTATTATTATTGTTCATACGGTTAAATTAGGGTTCATAAGGTTTTAATATGAAACTGACTGTTTGATCGATTATAGGTAACCGATTACTTGAAAGTTGTGTTAATTGATAATCGGATAAACTTGGAAAACTTGAATAAAATGTAACTGTTATTTATCGAAGGATAACCAATATGCCGAAAGATACTTGTTATCCGAAACATGGTTGCTGTGAACCGAAAGATGCCTATCCTTCGAACCATAGTAACTTTGACCGAAAGATAGTTTGGACCGAACCATAACTTTGACCGAAAGATAGTTTGGACCGAACCATAACTTTGACCGAAAGATAGTTTGGACCGAAAGATAGCTTTGACCGAAAGATGACATTGGTCCGAAACATAACATTCGGTCCGAAGTGTAATTGTGATAACTGTTGTCGAAAGATAATAGTTGGATTCGAAAGATACTAGGGATTTATGAACCTACTTTGAAAGATGGAATTATATGCTTGATTTATTTGGCATGCCATGCTTGATGAACGTTAACATTTGTATACGTGCAATAATACGTGTTGTGCCGATATGCAAACTGACTGCTATGTGAACATTAAATTGCATGCGTATCATTGCGAACATGAACTGATTTGTTATACGTGCATACAATAGGACGTGATTAAATTCTTGTGAGTGCATAACCTAGCATACCGAGCAAACCAAGGTGAGTTCACACTCTTACCAAGGCATGGGATTCCCGGGGTGTTGGGAAAGGGATTGAAAGGTTGATTAGATACACTATTGACACTATGACTAGACTACCACATTACTATCCTCGGATGTGAAGGATACTTATACTGATCACTATCCTCGGATGTGAAGGATACTTATACTGATCACTATCCTCGGTTGTGAAGGATACATATAGTTACGAGTAGTCTAGTGGTTAATAACGTGGAACACCACCACCAATAACGTGGAACACCACCACCAATAACGTGGAACACCACCACCAATAGAACATACAAACGGCCCAGTAGAGCCACCTGTTACAAACGAACTTACTATTACGCATTTACTTTCTGTGAACTCGCTCAACTAGTTTGTTGATCATTCTGTTACATGCCTTGCAGATCGTTAGGTACTTGGAGCTTGCACTGGAGAAGCGGGTCGTTGTGGACAAGGATCGTGGCTTTTCTGTTGAGCTATTATGACACTTAAAACTGTTAACTACTACTGGTTTATTTACTATGCTTCCGCTACATTTTGAAACGATGATTTGTTTGATCACCTTTTGTATTGAATGGATGGTTTTCAGTTATTTTACTTAATATTAAATGCATGTTCAATATGATTGGTGGCTTGATCCTGGTCAGTCACGCTCCCAAGCGGTGATACTCCGCGTGTTGATTTTGGGGGTGTGACATAGAATGAGTAGGTTATCCGAGTGTTTCAGCGATCTGAACCCGGAATTGGAAATTCGAAGAAGTGCAAACCCGAGAGCTCCAAGAAGACTCCCGAAGTGAGAGTAGAAATAAACGCAAATTGGAGAAAGCAAGTGTAGTTAACCCTAAAGAGTCGGGATAGGGAAAGGACGGCGATGGACAAGAGAAGTGCGCCAGATGTAGCCGAACCGGACATGTGACTTCCCAGTGTTACGCTAAGAGTACATCGGATGGAGCTACGCTCGAAGGATGCTTCGCATGCAGTGGACAAGGACACTACAAAAGGGAATGCCCGAAATCGAAAGGACAAAACGTTAAGAGCAATTCTATTGGGACAAGTATTGGAAAGGCAAGTGAGAGTCCTGCTACTGTAGGATCGTTATGCTGACCCAAATGAGTCGTTCAGAGGAGTTTTGATCAAGTACAGGTGCGGGAAACAAGTAATTGATGTAGAAACAGCTAATTCTTCACTTTTAACACTGATTGTATTGATTAGAACGTAAATACACTCAGTCTTCACACCGGCAGCAGTTCGGCGTGGAATACAACGACTTCGTTACTAATTTCGCTCTAGAGGACACTATATATAGTGTCTTTGATTTCGCCCGAGATGACACAAATCAACAGGAGCGAAATCACAACTTGTGATTTCGGGCGAAATCACCTAGATGTAACTAGGAGCGAAATCAGCATCTAATTTCACTAACTTTCCTATTTTCTCATAAAACGTGCCCTAATCTATACAATGTACTCTAAGACTCGATACAAGACGAAGTCGACAGATGCATGCACTAACAGACTCCCCCTCAGATGTTGACGAGTCGCACGTGTCGAGTCTTTTACAGTGTCATATCTTTGCATCTTCAGTCTTGATCTGTCTCTGGGCTTTACTCTCTCTATCTTCAAATTGTCTTCAGATTCCCCCTTGCGATATGCTGGCATTCCTTAAGTTCATCAGCATCATCAGCTTCAGGATCGTTGTCTGGCTTTCACACTTTGTCCATGATCGATAGCCTGGCTCATAGTTTGTCTTTAAGATCCACAGGAATCGGAACCTGGCTCTCCTAAAACATGCTTCTCAGGATCGAATGACCTGGCTCTTCAGGAGATTGTACCAAGATCGTCATCTGGCTCTCTTCCAGCTCAGGATCTTTAAACCTGGCTCAACTTTAACCTGCATAACCTCTACCTCATGATAAGTTTCAAAAATTTCAAATATCGAGGCATGCACCAATACTCACTCTCCCTCAGATTCAAAAACATATGATGAACCATTTGTAAAAATAGAATTTAAACAATTTGGTTTCAGACATAAACTTCCCCTCACCACATAGTCATCATGTTTAGCACTTGGAATTTTGAAAATCAGCTTTTCAATACCAGTTGTCAAAAATCTTTTTGAATTTTCAAAAATTTATGCTAAAACACACCGAAAATCTTTTTGGGTTTTGAAATGTAAAGAAAATAGCAGTAAAGAAATATTTACAGACAATATTTTTGTGAATTTGTGTAAAAGGATCATATCAGTTTATGAGACATGTCACCAACACCGTTAAGCTACATTTCATATTAAGTTCTAAACAATTCACCTAGATTGTCAGTATAATGATCCACTTAAATTTTCACACAAATTTCAATTGATTCGAGATACGATGTTAATGTTTTAAGCACTTAAACTTATCCGTGTGTCCCACTACTTGAATATACTCCTGTATCCAGATCCCAATATTCAGTCTTACAGGTGAGTATACCTAGATGATATCTGTAAAGGGATAAGATGCGAGGGCCGTGAGAGCTCAGGTCGATACTTCCGTATACGCAAAGAGATGACGGCTTCGACTTTTGGTGTGTCCCCTTTAGAGGATCTTTTGTTTCAACAGCAATGACTATCAATTTTATTGTTTCATCAATTTGCTGAGGGCGAGCTTATATTTCAAAGCATTTGCAGAAAGTATTATCCGGGGACTAGGTCAGTATTTCCATACAGCAGAAGTCCCGGGATAATACCCCAGATATCACTAAGCATAAAAACCTAGTATCTCAGAATAAGGGACCTTTCAAACAAGATTTCAGGGGTTACCTATATATGCAAGAAGTTGTTGCCCACAGAATAAGCAAGTTTGAATTTTTAGGTTTATATCTTGTCACAATCTACTAAATGTACAAAAACCTACTGACACATCCACAGTGAGATTGTTTATCACATTTTAACTTTCCAATTCTTTAGCATGTTGTGACAGACCACTGATGTACTATCATTTCCTCTTTTGTACAACAAACCTCGTTTTTGATTTTATCATGTTTTTGTATTTTTCAAATTTTCTAATGTTTTTGGATTTTCTGAAAATTTTCTACTCCCCCTAAAATGCAAACACATTAAAGAAATTTGAAAATAAAACCGAAAGTAAAACAAACTATACAGAAACTTGACAACCAACATCGAATCGCATCAATTCGCCATTCACTAGGCATAAACAATCAGAACTCCCCCTTTCAACAAACCATTTTCTCATTTAGATTTCAAAACCCTTAAATTTGTTTTAATCAAAATGATTTTTCCGGAAAATGAGTTTGTCTTTATCACTTGTAGGTTTACCACTTGTTAAGATCGGGGATATGGTCATCATCTTGTTCATCGTGTTATCATGTGTAGTAAATCAAGTACAACTTAATGTCCCTGATTTACCGTTTGCAATAAAGCAATTTTGTACCACTTGTAAGTATATCCAAAACAATTAGTCACATGTAGGAATAACCATCTACATTAACCATTATACCAACTTGAAGATGCCGATTCATGCTTCGCACTTACCATCCTGGAAGCTCCGGCGTAGTCCTTCACCTGTAAAATTTCAACAATTTTTCAAAACATTCACAAAACCTAGAATGATGCCGATTCCTGATCCACGATAACAAACTTGGGATCTCCGGCATAGTCCTAAGACTTCAAGGAAAACAAATTTCCATCCAAGTCTTTTCAGACTTGATGGTTTTCAATTCCTGCGCAGTAGGGTTGTAAGTTGCCTTTTTAGTTGCATAAAAATCTTTAACCCCCTTTTCTTTCCCATTAAGCATTTTTCCAAAAATTTTCTTAATATTCCCATTGAATGTTTTCTCGACATCAAATTCATTTTTTGGACAGTTCCATGCAATGTGACCAGCTTCATTACATTTGAAATAGGTGCGAGTCTCTCTTGGATGAAACACTCCAGTTCCATTCCTTTTCTTCTCAGCAAGAAACTCCTGATTAGATTGTTTCCAGAATGGTTTCTTCTGTTCATCTTCTGAACTCCCATCTGAAACAAATTCTGTTTTTGTTTTAGAATTTTTCTCATTTTAGAATTTTCTGGTGAAATAAACCCTAATCCTTTCTTTTTGTAGCTACGATTTTGGTTTGGTTTCTTTTGAAAACCAGGACCAGAATTGTAACCCTTTTTCTTGTTTAACCGTTGTTGAACTCTTGAAGTGTATTTTTTAGGTTTTCCAGTAAGATTTAAATCTTTTATTTCAGAAATATTGATTTCTTTCATTTTGAAAACCTTTTTGATCATTTCAAATCTGACACTTCTTATTGGAAACTCTTTGTCAGAGTATAATTTGTCAGAATAATTTAAAGTGTATGCAACTTCAAATGTTTCATCATCCAAATTCGCCTTTGATAACAAAAATTCTTTACTGTAGTTTAACCGACGATTTTGGACCACTGACTGTCGAACTTGACCCTCCAGATTCAGACTTTGACTCAGACTCCTCATCAGTATCTAGCACCTGATCGACCACCTTTTTGATTAACTCAGACTCATGATCAGTGTCAGACGAGGTGAATGTGATGTCAATGTTTTCTGGTAATTCATCAGTTGTGTCGGTTTATAGCTTTATATTGACTGCTTTTTCAAGTTGCCCCTCGTTTGGTTTTCTAGGAGAATACTCCTCCCAGATCGGAGGCGGACACTTGTTATAGCTAACAGTCGGTTTCTTACCAGTATCCTTTTTCTTTGACTTCTCATCTTGAAAAGCTTCCATACCTGCAATAGTTGGATAAATTCGATCAATAAGATAATCAGAACTAGAATAACTCTGCAATAATCGTCTGATTCTCTCATTCTCAATCTTCTCTGTTTCCAACTCTTGCATCCATTTTGCACTTTCTTCGATATAGAAGTTGATAGCTTTCTGTTTTGTCATCATAACAGCATTCATCATTGTTAATGCTTGTTCTCTTTCAGAATTTGTCTTTTGAAGACCAGTCACTGTTCTGTTCAAGACATCAAAAGATTCTTTCACATAATTGAGATTGAACAACAACTGCTCTTTCTTCTTCTCATATTCAGCTATCATCTCATCTTTTGCTGCACATTTCTTGCAAGATTCCAAACATTTTGTGCAAGGTTTGATGACTTCAACAATCTTTTCAACTTCGATTATTTTCACCACTTCAATCACTTTCTCAATTTCAATCACCTTCTCTTCTTCATTAACCTGGTTAGTCTCTTCAATCTCCTCAGCAAAAACATTTTCAACTTTCTCATTTTGAACAACACTTTCAGTCTTCATTTCTTGTTGCTCTTTTGTAGCTCGTTTCACCTTTAGTTTCTCCAAGCGATCTGCAAAATAGAAATGAAAACTTTCAGGAGAAAGATGAGATTTTGCAATGTTAATATGTTTTTCTTCCTCATCATCACTGCTGTCATTTGGAGATGATTGATGAAACTGTACAGATTTTTCAGAACTAGCATCTGATGAACCAGAAACAGATGGTGTTTGATCAAAAACAACTTCTTTTTCTGAATTTTCATCTGAACTTTGTGAGCTTTCATCTGCACTAAGTGAACTTTCATCAGATGCAACAGACTTTACAGTTTCACCGATAGATTTCATCCATGCAGTAAACATATCAGGTTCTTTCACAATCTTTGCAATGAATGCTTTAAAATTGCCCTTTTCATCAACAAACATATCCCAGCTGAAGCCTTCAGGTAGTCTTTCATCATCTTGATCGACTAAACATGCTTTGCTTTCAGGAGATATGTAATTGTTCCAGTTAAAATCCACCAAACACGCTCTCTTAGAATCCTCGATTTTTCTACCCTGAGCCACCTGTGGTTCTTGTAGTTGTTGTTGACCCACTTGCTGATAAATGGCTTTCTGGTAGTAATCGTCTTTTCCGAACGGATTCTGAGCTCCACTAGCTTCCCTGTTCTTGCATTCCCTCTTGAAATGACCTTTCTCCCTGCATCGAAAACAAGTAACTTTAGATTTATCAAAACCTAAAGTAGATACATGAGCATCAAGAAAGTCATTTCTCCCAGTAATCAGCTTAAACTTTTCAGCTCGTCTAAGAACACTTGCTAGACACCATTTAATGTCCATCAGTTCCATTTCTTCGGCGTCTATCTGATTGTAATCCTCTTTTGTGAGCATAGGATTCCCGATCCTTCAAGTAACTAGACCTTCATAAGAAAGTAACACAGAACCAAGTAAAGCCATGTGGTCCTTAGCAGTTTCTTCAGAAAAACTTTGACCCTCTGAAAGATTCAAAGCGATGTTGCACTGGATCACATAACCATTTCCTGTTTTTGTGCTCTGAGAATTGAAACTTGTAGTTGACTCTTTCGGTTTGACACTCAGAAATGAAGAGAATCCACTGCTGCTTTTGTTTGAACCCTGATCATCCTTTTCTGTTGAATCCCCAGCACTAAAAGTAGTCTAGATTTTCAGACTTCTCTCAGCTTCTGAAACACTACCTTTGTAATACATTTTTACATCCTGTTGACCACATGGACTGTTCATCCTCGCGATCTTCTGCTGTTCCAAATCTTGACTTTCAATCTTCTCAATGAACTGAGAAATAGTTAACCCATCATAAACTCCGGTATTTTTCAGAATCATCAAATATGTTCCCCACTCTTTCTGCGGTAACGCATCGGCTAACTTGTCTACCCACTCTTCACGATCTTTTGTAATACTCAGCATTGACATGGATCGCACTAAGTGGCAGTATCGTTCAATCAGCTTTTTCGTATCTTCTCCCGGTAAACTGCTGAACAGATCAAACTCTTTCTTGAGCAATGCCTTCTTGCTCTTAATCATGTTCTCACTACCTTCAAACTTTACATGTAAAGCATCCCAGATTGACTTTGAAGTCTTATCATGCTGAAGTAGAATGAAGATGTCTTCTTTGATGGCTTGTTGAAGCAAACTTATCATCATCTTCTCAGCTTTATACATATTCCTTTCTTGATCACTGAATTCTGATAACTCTTTGATAACTTGCAAATCTGTTCATGGCAACACATATTTCTTCAAAATACATTCCCAAGACCTTAGATGGTTTGCCTGAACCCAGTTTTCGAATCCGTCTTTCCACCCGTAGTATTCTTCAATACTCATCAGTTTAGGAGGCTTTTGTGTAGTTCCTGTCTCATTTTCCAAATTCATAGCTTGAGCAATAACAGCCGGAGTAGAAGAAGTTAGAAACGCGTTGTAAAACTCGTTATCCATTCTTCAATACACGTATTTCAAAAACAATAGCTTTCAAGCAGAATTAACATAGATGTAGTTCAAGCGAAATCACTGATAGTAATCTGGAGCGAAATCTGAAGTTGGTAGCTTGAAGCGAAATCAACAAACTAGTTTTGGAGCGAAATCTCTGATTAGTTACACAGAAGCGAAATCAGAATGATACCTGGAGCGAAATCAGAATGTGTGACTATCTGGAGCGAAATCAGACACTAAGTTTTGAGAGGAATCAATAGTTTGACAGCCTTGAGCGAAATCAATAGCAAACCCTGGAGCGAAATCAGACCTTTTCGAGCGAAATCAAAGATTGTCCTTTCGAGCGAAATCAGCTCGGAAGTCCATTTTGTCCATTTTTAATGTGAATTTTACTATCCAACTTTCAGGGATTTGTCTATGTCCAATTATCTATATTCTGTGAAAAATTGATCCACTTTTGACCGATAAATCTCTCTGTATTGATAAAAGAAGGTGTAGAAGTAAGAACATTGATGAATTCCAGCTAATTTCTGTAGAACTCCTCCCCCTGAGCTCTGATACCACTTGTAGGATCGTTATGCTGACCCGAATGAGTCGTTCAGAGGAGTTTTGATCAATTACAGGTGCGGAAAACAAGTAATTGATGTAGAAACAGCTAATTCTTCACTTTTAACACTGATTGTATTGATTAGAACGTAAATACACTCAGTCTTCACACCGGCAGCAGTTCGGCGTAGAATACAAGCTTGTGATTTCGGGCGAAATCACCTAGATGTAACTAGAAGCGAAATCAGCATCTAATTTCACTAACTTTCCTATTTTCTCGTAAAACGTGCCCTAATCTATACAATGTACTCTAAGACTCGATACAAGACGAAGTCGACAGATGTATGCACTAACAGCTACTGTTACCGGTATGTGTTGAATCAAAAGCCAATCTATGTTCATACTTATAATACAAAAGCTGACTTGAGTTTTGTTCGAAAAACTATGAACCACTGTTGTGTTCACCTATAAGTAAGCTAAGTATAAAGTGTCCGATAGAACTAATAGTTGGTAAATTGATAAAAACTAGCAAGGTCGTTCATGGTTATTGTCACACCCCCAAAATCCACACGCGGAGTATCAACGCTTGGAGGCGTGACTGACCAGGATCAAGCCACCAATCATATTGAACAATGTAAGTAGTAAACGTAATTCAACCAAACAATATGAAAGGTGTTCAAAACCAAAACATAATTAAGTGTTTAGCGGAAGCATAATTGTAAAACCCAATATAAGTATTAAGTACGAAATAAAGTAAGGTATTTGGCATGGCACACACTGCCATGTCCCACAATGACCGCGCCTCCCTGTGCAAGCTCCATGAGTACCTAGACCTATAAGGCATGTATCAACGAGTCAACAACAAAGTTGAGCGAGTTCACAGTGGGTTGTTTAGTTATAGCATTCGTTTCGTAAATCGTATGTTCGTTTGTAACCCATGTATCGTGTTAATTAGTATCGCGGTCTCCCAGACATGTTGCGAAGATTAGTGGGGGCTTCCCATGTATTACTAGACCACGCGTATCGACTGCTACGAAAATGTAAGAGGTGCCCTAAGTCAATGTCTATCAGCATTGACCCTTTGCCCATAGTCCATTAGTACACGCCCGTTCTGATGACACGGTGTGAGGTTTGTTAAACCTAATAGCGCTATCTACTAATGACCCGCTCGCCATAGGCCCCGGCGATTAAGTCGATAAATGAGGGACTTCAATTGATAGAGTTGATGGTCTTATGATCGTGTACGTAGGTTTTACGTACGTGCCCTTCAATCCGAGGACAGTAGTAAGTAGTTTAATAGTAATGATAGTTCGAGTAGTTATTCAATCCCATTCCCAACCCCTGGGAATCCCATGCCTTGGAAAGAGTGTGAACTCACCTTGGTTTGCTCGGCAGATACACAAAAAGGTTACTTGAGCTATATGGGGTCAACCACGTCCTAACATGGTTACCATACAAGTCAGGTCTAGGTTCAAGTAATGCACGTATGTTTACACATAAGCTAACAAGTCTCGAACAAGTATTGATCATGGCAAACACGTTAACAATTAAGTACATAACATAATCAAGCTTGTGCGATCCAAGCGAAAGCCCAATAATACTTGGCCCAGCCTGTTGTGCGTCTAGCACATCTTGTGCGACTCACGACGGGTTGTGCGATTGGAAACCAACCCGGCCCAATAACATAAGCAATCCCAATATGTACACGGCCCAACAGTTAACAGAAAAGTAACTTGTGCGATTCAATAGACTTGTGCGATCCGGATAACTTGTGCGATTCAGTTAAGTTGTGCGACTGGGTTGGGCCATTCAGCCCAACAACATATATTAAGCCCAAACAGCGTGTAGCCCAAGACTTGTGCGATCGGCACTGTATTGTGCAATCCACAGGTCTTGTGCGATCATGCACTCCTAAGTTGTACGTAGTGTATCAGTAGTTGCACCCTACCTTGTGCGACTGCCTTGTGCGATCAGATCAGGTCTTGTGTGACCTGATCTTGTGCGATTGGGAGCTTGTGCGATTGGGTAATTAACCTCCTAAAATCATGCAATCAGTTACCAATTCTAATCAATTCGTTTGACCAACTTAACAGTTTCCATGTTTACCCGATTACACCGAATCAATTCTAACAGTTTCTGTTTGATCAAAAGCCGATTAAATCAAGGTTTCATTTAGTGTTTCTTATGAACCCTAATATCATATTAACAATTTATAACATTAGAGCTTTCAAATACTTCACGCCAATACATACCAATCAATCAAACACCTAACCACATCACAGCCGATTATATCTATTCGGTACTACATCTAGATCATGAAATCCGAATCATATGAATATCATCAAGTACACATGCGAGCCGATTCTATGCATTCTAACCTCATTTATTCATATCACAATCAATCATATAACATTCATAATTTCTTATGCAAGAACATATAATTCACCATACCATTCAATCAAAACAAGAACTTTGAAACACTAACCGAATTAGGGGATAGACAAAGGTGATCCGAACAAGAAAAACTTCAAGAGATGGGAGTGTTGATGTCGTCGGCTTCGAGAGAGAGAGAAGTGTTAGGGTTTGGTGTGTGCTCTTGATTTGCAAATAATGAGGAAACAAAACCCTCAACAAGGTTTTGTGTTGGTTATATATGGGAGTGGTCGAAACCCCTAATGGGCTGTCCATTCGGTTCGAGTTCAAGAGGAATGGGCCGAACCCAAACTTGGGCTGCCCTTTTGATTCGAGTACAAGTTGTGCGGCCCAACAGGGCTTGTGCGATCAGGTTGTGTTGTGCGATCGGTTCAAATTATATACTACATACATTCGTTTCACATAATCACATAACATTACATTCAATTAATCATTCAGGTTCACATAATCATATATCGTTCAAACATGTTACATCGAAGCACACAAAGAGAGGTTTGAAATACGAGTTGTCACATTATCCCCAACTTGAAAGAAATTTCGTCCCGAAATTTAGCATGCGGTTACTGAGGAAGCTAGTTGCGTTGTATAGTTTACTGGTTTTTCCTGGGGTGTCACATCATTCCCCCGTTGATTTGGAATTTCGTCCCGAAATTCTGTAGTAGCTTCAGCCTCAGTAGTAGTTGCATTGTTTTCGAACAACTAGGGATACTTGAGTTTCATTTGATCTTCTCATTCCCAGGTGAACTCTGGGCCACGACGGGAGTTCTAACGAACTCGTACCAGAGGTATTCTGGTGTGCTTGAGGACCTTAACATCCCGGTCTGTGATTTCAACTGGTTCCCCGACGAATCGCAATTGATCGTTGATAGTGAGCTCCTTCAAAGGAACTATGAGGTCTCATCTGACAGACACTTCTTCAGATTCGACACGTGGAAAACGTTGTGAACTGCACCGAGTTCTGATGGTAGGTCCAGTTTGTAGGCCACCTTGCCTATTTTCTCGATGATTTCGAACGGTCCGACATACCGCGGATTGAGCTTGCCTCGTTTGCCAAAACGAACTACACCCTTCCAGGGTGAAACTTTGAGTAGCACTCGATCCCCAACCTGGAACTCGAGTGGTTTCCTGCGCTTATCAGCGTAGCTTTTCTGACGGTCACGAGCCGCCGTCATTCATTGCCGTATCTGAGCAATTCTTTCCGTTGCGTCTACCACAAGTTCTAGACTAGTAATCTGACTATCACCCACCTCTACCCAACAAAGAGGTGATCGGCATTTACGCCCGTACAATGCCTCAAATGGAGCGGCTTGAATGCTGGTGTGGTAGATGTTATTATATGAAAATTCTACTAATGGCAGATGCTTTTCCCAGCTGTTGCCAAAGCTCTTGATCCAATTTACTCTCAGGTATGAAGCATAAACTTCAACTTAGAGAGCCAAAATCAGATTCAAGTGTGCTTTGGGAGAAAGTGAGGGTGGGTATTTATAGGAATTCAATAACCGTTAAGATCGTTCATCGAAAACTGAGCTTTGATCTGGACCTTACATGTGTGCTCATGGTTTTCTAAAACCATGGGAGCCCCTAATATGAGCCATAATGGACTAGGTTCATTGAATAACAGCCCATGGTTTTGCAAAAACATTGGTTAAAACCATCAACACTTCAAAATGGACTAGGTTCATTGAATCTGGTCAGAAATTTCAAAAATGGTCCCTGCACTTGTAAAACTTGATTTTTTTACACTTTTAAGCCCCGTTAACCCCATTTCAAGGCTCTAAAATAAAGTTAAAGTATAGGGAACTCGAAACATGCTCAAAAATATCTCGGATGTCGGTTCGTTTGGTCGTACGGTTGCGTTATTCGCTTAATTACGACGGAAGTCGTAACGAACGCAAAAACGATCCAAATTAAGCGACGAATGGAATTTTATCATGCCAAACACTAAAAAAAATATTTTAATGCTTACATAAATTTTTGGATGTCCGGATATATTCAGAACGTAAGATATGCGGGAAAGTGCAAACTTGTGCACTTTTCGACGCTTTTAGTCCCTATTGACCAATAAAGTTTATTTTAGCATACCGAACCCCTCAAAGCCTATTTCTAAGCTATGTAAAGGATATTTAGGGTATGTTTAACTTATGATCAAGTTCCAGAATGTTCGTTACTATACAAATCGTTATAGTTTTGCAGTTTGACACAAATAGTCCCTGCGATCGAACAAAATTGATTTCAACACACCAAACCATCCAAAACTTATTTCTTAGTTATGTGAAGGTTATTTAAGGTATGTTAAGCCTATTTCACTATTCCGGAGTGTTTGTTGCATTAAACTGGTTATATTTACGCATCAGTGCGCGTATAACCTTCCAGAAAGCGATTTAAAGCTTGAAATTGGAATCTAATTAAATTGAAAAATCACCAAACACAAATGCACACATAACAACACCAAAACACATATAATAACACCAAAGCACATTGTTTTATTAATAATCAACATTTTTTTACATTGTACAATGATTAATAGAACACAGTTGTCACAGTCTCCCCTACTTTAGGAAATTTCGTCCCGAAATTTATTTAGAGGAAGCTTCTGAAAACAAATGCGGATATTTTGCCTTCATCTGGTCCTCACGTTCCCAAGTAAACTCTGGGTCACGTTTGGACTCCCAACGAACTTTGACTAATTTAATCCGTTTGTTCTTCAACTGTTTGAAAGTACGGTCCACTGTCTCCACAGGTTTCTCAACAAAGTGCATCGTTTCATCGATTCGGATCTCGTCGAGAGGGATGTGAAGATCAGGGTCAGCTAAACACTTTCGCAAGTTGGACACGTGAAAATTTGGGTGAATATTCCCAAGCTCTGGAGGTAGCTCTAGTCGATAGGCAACTTTCCCAATTCTTTCCACAATCTTAAATGGTCCCACATATCGAGGTGCAAGTTTTCCTTTCTTTCTAAATCTCACCACTCCTTTCCAAGGTGAAACCTTGAGTAGGACACGATCTCCGACTTGAAATTCTAAGGGCTTGCGTCGCATATCCGCATAACTCTTTTGACGGCTTCGAGCTGTCACAAGATTATCGCGGATTTTCTTGATTTTGTCTGTTGTTTCCAGAATGAGTTTAGGTCCAGTAAGCTAAGCTTCACCGGTCTCATTCCAACAGACAGATGAACGGCATTGTTGTAAGAGAACTCGATCATTGGTAGATGAGAATCCCAATTACCACCAAAGTCTATCACGCATACTCTAAGCATATCCTCCAAAGTTTGAATTGTTCGCTCAGATTGACCATCTATTTGGGGATGATAAGCAGTGCTTAGATTTAGTTGGGTTCCCAGAGCAGATTGCATGGTCTTCCAGAAAAGAGATGAAAATCGAGCATCATGATCAGAAATGATATCCAAAGGCACACCATGTCGTGATACAATCTCATCAACATAAATCTTTGCAAGTTTATCAGCAGAAAGATCCTCGCGAATTGCAATAAAATGAGCTGATTTCGTTAATCAATCGATAACAACCCAAATAGCATCATGACCTTTAGATGTACGCGGTAATTTAGTGATGAGATCCATCGCAATGTTCTCCCACTTCCAAACCGGTATCTCTGGATGTACAAGCAAACTAGAAGGTCGTTGATGTTCAGCCTTGACTTTGAGACAAGTCAGGCATTTCGATACATACAAGGCAACATCCTTCTTCATACCAGGCCACCAGAACTTAGTACGAAGATCCTTGTACATTTTATCAGTACCAGGATGGATAGAATATCGAGACTTGTGAGATTCGTCCATTACCAAAGTGCGAAGATCATCTTGTTTCGGAATCCACAAACGATCCTTGAAGTAGAGCAACCATCGTCTTTCTTTTCGAGCTTAAGCTCAAGCTGACATGGCAATTCCTCACCTATCAAATTTTGTGAAACACAAAATTGCTGAGCTTGAAGAATACGAGTTTGAAGATCAGATAGCGTTTGAACAGAATGAAGCTTGACTCGCTCTTTTCGACTAAGCGCATCGGCTACGACATTCGCCTTACAAGGATGGTAACGAATTTCGCAATCGTAATCGCTCAAGAGTTCAACCCAACGTCGTTGCCTCATGTTCAGCTCTTTCTGATTAAGGATATGCTGGAGACTTTTATGGTCTGTGAAAACCACAAACTTCGTTCCATAGAGGTAGTATCTCCAGATTTTAAGCGTGAAAACCACAGCTCCTAACTCAAGATCATGAGTTGTGTAGTTCTTCTTGTAGGATCGAATTTGAACCCAATTGAGTCTATCAGAAGAACTATTCCTGATTTGAACGGTGGAAACAGACAAATCAAGTTCAATTCACCGCATATTCACTTTAAATTGTTGATTCTATTGATTGAATGATGTTTACAATTGAGTCAACACTTCGGCAGCACTTCGTGGCAAACCGAAAGACATTCCCCCTGATTTCGCTCCAACATACACCTATTTATAGTGTGCTAATTCCGCTCGAAAGATACACATACAATACGAGCGGAATCACTTCTAAGCATTACGAGCGGAATCAGAAAGATAGAGCATTTCGGGCAGAATCAGAATAATAAGGTTTCGCTTGAAATGACACTTTGTCATTTCGAGCGGAATCACCTTCTAAATATACTTTCTAGGATTCCATGCCCTATTCTCACAAACTCTAAACTAGACTTGATACAAGACGTAGGCGACAAACGGATGCACCAACAAACTCCCCCTCGGATGTTGACGGAGTCTTCAGTGTCGAGTCTTCGGTTGTCAACCTTCAGTCTTTATCAGTCTTCGTGCTTTTCTCCGAAATGTTCTCCATTAAAGCATCATCAAACTCTATCTTCTTTCTCCTATCTCTATTGCGCAAATGCAGTTCCAGGATCAACACTGGCTCTAACTGCTTCTTCAACTTTGTCTTCGGACTCCCCCTCTCAATCTGCTGGGATCGTAGTCTGGAATTCATTATCTGCTCAGATACCGGAATCTGACTTTTGTCAATCTTCAATCCTGCAAATCTCTACCCAACACATAAGTTTCTTCAAAGATTATATCGTTAAGCTTTAGAAACCTTATGCAAGAAACATTCAATAATGATTTATACTTTGAAAATCAATTGTAATCATAACCTTTTTACACACTCTCTCCAAAACCTGTTCATCAAGTTTAGCCCTTGGAATTTCGAAGATCAGCTTTTCAACACCAGTTGTCGAAAATCTTTTTGGATTTTACAAAATTTATGCTAAAACACACTAAAATCTTTTTGGAATTTTGTAATAAGAGTAATGTAATGCAGTAAAGAAATATTTACAAACAATATTTTTGTGAGTTCGTGTAAGAGGATTATATCAGTTTCTGAGACAAATCACCAACACCGTTAAGCTTCATTTCATTTTAGGTTCTAAACAATTCACCTAGATTGTCAGTATACTGGTCCACTTAAATTTTCACACAAAGTTCAACTGATCTGAGATACGATATTAGTGTTTTAGAGACTTTAACTTATTCGCGTGTCCCACTACTTGAATATACTCCCGTATCCAGATCCCAATATTCAGTCTTACAGGTGAGTATACCGAGATGATATCTGTAAGGGGTTAAATGCGAAATCGTGAGAGCTCAGGTCAGAACTTCCGTTCAGCAGAGAGATGACGGTTCGACTTTAGGTGTGTCCCCTTTAGAGGATCTTTTGTTTCAACAGCAATGACTCTCAATTTTATTGTTTCATCAATTTGCTAAGGGCTGCGCTTTTTCAAGCATTTGCGAAAAGTATTATACGGGGACTAGGTCAGTATTTCCATACAGCAGAAGTCCTGGGATAATACCCCAGATATCACTAAGCATAAAGACCTAGTATCTCAGAAAGAGGGACCTTTCAAACAAGATTTCAGGGTTTACCCATATATCCAAGAAGTTGTTACCCACAAAATAAGTAAGTTTGAATTTAGGTTTATATCTCGTCACCATCTACTAAATGTGTAAAAACCTACTGACACATCCACAGTAAGATTGTTTATCACATATTAACTTTCCATTTCTTTAGCATGTTGTGACAGTCCACTGATGTACTATCATTTCCTCTTTTATACAACAAAACTCATTTTTGATTTTATCATGTTTTTGGCTTTTTCAAATTTTCTAATGTTTTTGGATTTTCTGAAATTTTCTACTCCCCCTAAAATGCAAACACATTTAAAGAAATTTGAAAACAAACTGTACAGAAACATGACAACCGATATCAAATCAAATCAATTCTCCATCCACTCGGCATAAACAATCAGAACTCCCCGTATCAACAAACTATTTTCCCATTTAGATTTCAAAACACTTAAGTTTGTTTTAATCAAAATGGCTTTTTCGGAAAATAAGTTTAGTTAATTTTACCACTTGTAGGAATACCATTAGTAGGTTCGGGGATGTGGTTCATCATCTTGTCTTTCAACCACTTGTAGGAAAATGCAAGTACAAATTAATGTCCTTGATTTACCATATGCAAGTATGCACAATCAAACCTCCTAACCACTTGTAAGACAAACACAAACAAACTTCTTTACCGTTTGTATGATGACATTACCGTAGTAAATTCCTCAAGAAATATGCCGATTCATGATTCACGATTACAGACTTGGGATCTCCGGCAAGTCCTGCTTAACCTTTTCAGACACGTATTAAGAAAGATGCCGATACCTGATCCACGATTAAAACTTGGGATCTCCGGCAAGTCAGGTTTTTCTATTCGAAGAAAATTTCCACCCAAGCCTGACTAACCTTGGGTGTTACCGAGTCACCATCACTCGGTTTCTTTCCTCCTTTTTTCTTCTCGTAAAACTCTTTAACCCCTTTGACTTTTTGGTCAACCATCTTACCAAAAATATGCTTTACCTTGGGGTTAGAGGGCTTCTCCACATCAAAAACCTGATTATCATTATAAAATTGGTTAGAAATTTCAACCTTACCAATTTTCTTTTTATAATTTTCAGCCCGAAGTGATGGAAAATTCTCATCATCCACAATCGGCACTGACTTCTCAGCTTTCAATATAGCTTCACATTTTGAAACAACATGTGGCTCAACTGACTTTATGGAGTCCGTTTCATCACCACAAGATAGCTCCTCTGATTTTGGCCTATCAGAATCATCGCTAGTGCTATCAACACTCTTCTTAACAACCCATTTCTGGTTGTCAGATTTAGCTCTCTTCTTGTAAAAACTGTTTGAACATTCACCAAATTCAAACTTTGAATTTTTAAACAATTTAGTTCTATCAAGATGTGGTTCAAACTCAATAACTTTGTTCTTCAGTTTACGAGATACTCCCTGTTTTGGTGTTATTGCTTTAGAACACTCTCTGGCAATATGTCCAACAATGTTGCATTGGAACAGGTTCTCGTATCTTTCTTCTGCTCAGCCATCTTCTTCATTTCATCTTGCTTCTTTGCAAGGACTCACTATTTGACTGCCTCCAGAAATCTTTCTTTTCTTCTTCGTCTGCTGACGTACCTGAGACAAATGTCATTTTGGATTTAAAATCACGAACATATTTTTCATTTTTCTGTTTTTCTATTGGAGTAAACCCTAAACCTTTCTTTTTGAAATTACCGTTATGGTTAGATTTCTTTTGAAAACCTGAACCAGAACTGTAACTTTTTTTCTTGTTTAATCTCTGTTGAACTCTTGAGGTGTATTTTTTAGGTTTACCATTAAAATTTAAATCTTTTATTTCAGAAATATTAATTTCTGTGAGTTTGAAAACCTTTTTAATCAATTCAGTTTTGACACCTCTTATTGGAAATTCCTCACCAGAATATAATTTGTCACAATCATTCAAAGTGTAAGCATCTTTAAAAGGTTCGTCATTCAAATGAGATTTTGATAACAGGAATTCATTACTGTAAACTCTTTTTCCCTATTTTTCTATTTGACTCGGAATGCTGGACTCAGACTTTGACTCTGACATCGACTCCGATTTTAACTCCAACTTTGAGTCCTCGGTTTCATCGTTATCTAACACATGATCCACGACTTTCTTCATTAATTGAGATTGTTGATCAGTGTCGGATGATGTAAACACAACATCTATACTTTCTGGTAGATTGACTGAGGACTCTGACTCCCACTGTAAATTTGTTGCCTTTTGGACTCTTTCAGAATTTGGATTTCTAGACAAATATCCATTTTCTAGTGGGGGTGGACACTTGTTGTAACTGACACCTTGTTTCTTACCAGATGCCGTCTCTTCAGTGTCTTTCTTCTTTTTAGTCTTTTTCACTGGAGTCTTTTCTTCAATCTTTTCTTCTGAAACTTTCTTTTCTTCGGTTACATCATTGTCCTCAAATGCCTTCAAGCTTTCAGCCGTCGGATAAATCCTGTCAATGACATAAGACGAACATGTGTAACTTTTCAACAAACGATTAACTCTTTCAGTTTCAATCCTTTGAAGTTCTAGTTTTTGTTCAAGAGCAGCACATTTCTTGATATAATTGTCCACAACTTTTTGCTTGACCATGAATGCTCCTTGAAGTGTCTTCATCGCTGTTGCCTGCTCTTCACTTGTGTCATTATACATGTTCATTGTTTTGTTCAACACGTCATACGACTCTTTCAATCTATTCATGTTGTTAAGCATTTCACTGTTTTTCTTTTTCAGAATTACACAAGTTTCACAGCTCACTTTCATTTCACTAGCATCAACTTTTTCATTAACTATGAACTTTGGAAATTCTTTTACTTTTCTTCTCACTACCGGTACATCTTCATCATCACTGCTGACCGGTGTCTTTACCTTTTTCTCTTTCTGCTTAACTTTTTCATCCTCGCTGTCACTTTCTGCCAACATCTTCAAATGATCTCTCATTTGTTTAGCATAGTACTCAGTACTATCATCAACACTTTCTTCTTCTATTCTGGCAACAAAAGTTTTGTGAACCTGAGCGTTGTCAGGAATATAATAATCCCAAGTAAAATTCTCCCAGCTAAACCCCTCTGGTAGCTTTTCATCATCTTGATCGATCACATAAGCTTTTCCATCAGCTGATATATATTTATCCCAGTTGAATGGTTTCTTTTCATTTTGATTAAACACACAAGCTCTCTTTCCAGAATCTTCAATCACATTTCATCCATGTGCAGTTTGAGCTTGATGTTGATGTTGTTGAGATGGTTGTTGAGCAACTTGATGGTAGATGGCTTTTCGGTAGTAATCATTGTTGTTGTTGAAAGGATTCTGAGCTCCACTTGCTTCGCGGTTGGTGCACTCCCTCTTGAAGTGACCTTTCTCCCTGCAACGAAAACAAGTGACTTTAGATTTGTCAAAACCCAAAGTAGAAACATTAGCCTCATGAAGATCATCTCTCCCTGTGATCTGCTTGAATTTCTCAGCTCTCCTTAACACGCTGGCTAAACACCATTTTATGTCCATCAGCTCCATCTCTTCAGCATCTATCTGGTCGTAATCCTCCTTTGTAAGCATAGGATTCCCGATACGACCTGCAACAAAACTACTGTAAGATTCTAAAACCATTCCCAACAAAGACATTGATTTTTAGCAACTTCATCTGAATAATCTTGATCATTCTCAAGATTTAATACAATATTGCATTGATGGAAATGATGAGAAACTTGTTTTGCTGTTTGATCCTGTTGATGAACTTCCTGATGAACCTTTAGCATTGTATGCAGTTTCCACTTTTGGAGACATGTTGGTTGTTTTCTCATTCAACCCTGCTTTGTAGTACAACCCTATATCCTGTTCACCATCAAAATCTTTCATTCGAACAATCTTTCTTTGCACCATCTCTTGAGCTTCCAACTTCTCAATGAATTTGCTCAAGGTTAACGTGCTAAATCCTTTCTTGTTCCTGAGCATCATCAAGTATGTGCCCCAAGTCTCATGAGGTAATGCATCTGCAAGCTTCTCTATCAGTTCTTCATTGTCTTTGTTGATACCGACTCTCCTCATGTTTACTAACAAATTACAGTATCTCTCTATAATCTGCTTTGTACTCTCATTTTTCAATCCACGAAACAAATCAAATTCCTTCTTCAAGAGTGATTTCTTGTTTTTGATCATTTCCTAACTACCAACAAACTTTGATCTAAGAGCTTTCCAGATAGAATAAGAACTTCCGTTATGCTGCAATAAGACCATAATATCCTCTTTCACAGCTTGTTGTAGCAGACTTAACATCATCTTCTCATTTTTGTATTTCTTTTTGTAATCTGCACTCATATCCTTGATCGAAACTTCCTCTTCATCGTCATTTAACAGTCTCACATACTTCGTCTCAACACACTCCCAAGCGTCTAGGTAATTAGCTTGTACCCAGTTTTCGAAACGACCTTCCCAACCCTTATATTCTTCAATGTTCATAAGCTTGGGCGGTTTTTGCATTGTTCCCGTTTCGTTTTCTAGCATCGTGTTCTGTGTAATAGTGATCGGGGTAACCGGTGTTGCGAATGCATTGTAAAAATCTTCGTCCATTTTTCAGATTTCAAAAATTTCACAAAACAGCCTTGGTTCAAACGAAATCAACAATTTAAGTGGGATCACTGTTTGGAGCGGAATCAACAAGTTCAACCTTTAACACTGATTTCACTTGAATATACAAAATTTTCAAGCGAAATTATACGTTCGAGCGGAATAACTGGTGAGTTTCAAGCGAAAACCCAAAGAACTTTAGAGCGGGATCACAAAGTAACCTGGAGCGGAATCACAAAGTAACCAGGAGCGGAATCACGCAATAACTTTGGAGCAGAATCACGAAGTAACCTGGAGCGGAAACACGATGACATCATGTTTTACTCAAAAGTTTTCAAGCGAAATTAGCAAATTGCTCAGATTTAGTTCGAATTAACTGCTGATACTTTTAAGGCTTTGTTAGATTACTATTCCGAGCACACTGTGCAAAAATCAGAACAATTCGATCAACTTTTCCCGGTCAATTTGCAAAAGACGGTGTAGAAGGTGTAGAAAAACAGAATTTTCGATTAAATTGGCAAGAGCTCTTCCTCCCTAGCTCTGATACCACTTGTAGGATCGAATTTGAACCCAATTGAGTCTATCAGAAGAACTATTCCTGATTTGAACGGCGGAAACAGACAAATCAAGTTCAATTCACCGAATATTCACTTTAAACTGTTGATTCTATTGATTGAATGACGTGTACAATCGAGTCAACACTTCGGCAGCACTTCGTGGCAAACCGGAAGACATTCCCCCTGATTTCGCTCCCTATTTATAGTGTGCTAATTCCGCTCGAAAGATACACATACAATACGAGCGGAATCACTTCTAAGCATTACTAGCGGAATCAGAAAGATAGAGCATTTCGGGCGGAATCAGAATAATAAGGTTTCGCTTGAAATGACAATCTGTCATTTCAAGCGGAATCACCTTCTAAATATACTTTCTAGGATTCCATGCCCTATTCTCACAAACTCTAAACCAGACTCGATACAAGATGTAGGCGACAAACGGATGCACCAACACTTCTCATGAATTTTCAGCTGTCTAGATGCATATGCAATAACCTCACCTCGTTGCATGAGAATGCAACCAAGGCCTAAGTTGGACGCATCGCAGTAGACAACGAAATCTTCGCTTCCCTCGGGTAGAGATAAAACAGGAGCATCACAAAGCTTCTGTTTCAGCGTTTGAAACGCTTCTTCTTGCTTGGGTCCCTACTCAAAAGGCTTATTCTCCTGAGTCAAAGAAGTGAGTGGAACCGCGATCTTCGAGAAATTTGAAATGAATCGACGATAATAACCAGCAAGACCAAGAAAAGATCGAACTTCTGTAGGCGTTGTTGGTGTATTCCAGTCTTTAATAGCAACAATCTTGGATGGATCCACATGAATACCCTGCTCATTGACTATATGACCCAAGAATTGAACTTCTTTAAGCCAGAATTCACACTTGGAGAATTTAGCAAAAAGCTGTTCCTTCTTCAGGAGTTCCAATGTTAAGCGAAGGTGTTGCTCGTGCTCGGCTCGAGACTTTGAATAAACCAGAATATCGTCGATGAACACAATGATGAACTTGTTTAAATAAGGTTTGTAGACCCTATTCATTAAGTCCATAAAGATAGCTGGAGCATTCGTCAAACCAAAAGGCATGACAATGAACTCTTAATGCCCATATCTTGTGCGGAAAGCAGTTTTCGGAATATCTTCTTCGAGAACACGAAGTTGATGATACCCAGAACGCAGGTCGATCTTGGAAAAGCATGAAGCACCTTGCAGCTGGTCAAAGAGATCATCAATTCGAGGTAGGGGATATCGATGCTTGATGGTAAGCTTATTAAGCTCACGATAATCGATACACATTCGAAAAGACCCATCTTTCTTTTTCACGAAGAGGACAGGGGCTCCCCAAGGTGAAAAGCTCGGGCGGATGAATCCTTTATCAGATAACTCTTGAAGCTGTTTCGATAACTCTTGCATCTCCGACGGCGCAAGACGATAAGGTGTTTTTGCAATCGGGTTGGCATTGGGTACAAGGTCAATATGAAACTCGACTTGACGAACTGGAGGCAAACCAGGCAGTTAATCAGGAAACACCTCTTGATAATCCCGAACAATCAGAATATCTTGAATACTCTTGCTCCTGCCTTCCTCGGTGACATGTGCTAGAAAAGCAACACATCCTTTTCATAAATACCTTTGGGCTTCCATACACGACATAAGCTTCAATCCACCAGAAGGTTTCTCACCACGAATCTCCAGAATATCGCCAGAAGACAAAGGAATATGAACAATTTTGTCAAAACAAACCACCTCAGCGTGATATTTGGTTAACCAATCCATTCCAACGATAATGTCGAAGCTCCCAAGTTGCATTGGCGTGAGGTCAATAGGAAAAAGATGGTTATCAAGGTTCAACTGACAACCACAAATAACAGAATCGAGAACAAGAGGTTTACCAGTAGCAACTTCAACAGATAGGGGTTTCCTCAGTTTAGTTCTAGGTATCGCAAGCAAAGGTTCGAATGACAATGATTGTACGCTCGTCCACGGGCGGGATTCACATTCGCGTTTGCATTCGGATTTGCATTTGCGTTCACCAACCTTGGGCAGTTGTTGCGGAAATGACCCATTTCACCGCAGTTGTAACATGAACCAGGTGGGAATCTAGCAGCATTCCCCTAAACTTGTGTTGGACTCTACGCAGTGACAACAAAATTTTTGGGAAGCCTTGCGCTTCCTCGACTTCCTTGAAGACTCGCCTTTTTTCTTTCCCTTTCCTTTACCCTTGTCTGGAACGGAAACAGATGACTGCTTCTTGTCACCTTGCGGGTAAGTTTACCCTTCCTGACTTGAGACTCAATCAGGGTAGCAGCCAAATCAATCGCTTGACGCACAGCGACAAATCAAAGCAAATGGGTCAACATAATGTATCGCCGAAGACATGCTCACCTATAAGTGAACACTCACCCTAAGAGTTCCCAGGTAAGAGTGACTGGTCTGATTATGTGGATTTGTACGAACACTCTAGCCTTAGACAGAAAACCCAGGGTACAGGCATTCACTCTTCCAGTTTGCACGTGTTCACATTATTTTGGCCCAAACTTTGACGAGACTTTGAAAAATTAGAGGGTAAACCTTATAACAGAGGGTTCAAAACCTAATAATCAATCATCCTAGAACAGATGATTAGTTTTCAAAGCGAATTCGAACTTATTGTGGTTATCACCTAAGGGTAGGTGACGGTATTGTTTTAAAATCTAAACACAAGTAAACTCGTGTTAGGGTCCTAAAGTTATAGTCTAGATCAAAGCATTACTAATAACCTAATTCCCTATAACCATTGGCTCTGATACCAACTTCTTCTGTCATACCCCGACCACGTAGGACAACAAACTGTGGCGGAAACGTTGGGGAGTGTTGTAACAGAAGTTATCGTTTCAAAACCATGGATACAAAAAGTGTTTTGTTTTATTGATAATATTAAACATTACATTGTCTTAACATAGAACAAACAAGTTTTATATCGTCTATCATAGTTATTGTCACACCCCGACCATGTAAAACAACAAAACGTGGCGGAATCGTCGGGGAGTGTTGTGACAGAATCATTGTTTCATAACACATGGAAATTTGAAATATTGTTTTATTGATTAAAAGAGTTACAATGTCTTAACAAACAAATAAGTATAACATAATTAACTAGTCTTGCATCTTTTATTGTCACTAAGGCCCAAGTCCGCCTAAGTGTATCTTGATCAATCCTATGTTTCATCTCCTGAAACACATGTGAAAATAGGTACGTCAGCATAAAAATGCCGGCGAGTAACATAGGTTTTGTGAAAATAAGATTCATGACTTATAAGTTTAAGAAAAGTGTTTAATAAAAGTTGGTCATGAACCTTGTAAAATGTTTTGTTTTGTAAATCCATTGAAAAGCGATAAAGTTTGATGATAAGTATAAATAAAAGAATTATGTATGGTTAAAGAATAACCAAGTAAAATAGGTTGTATAAAGTAAGTTGTTTTTGTAAAACGTAGTCTTGTGAAAATGTATTATTCGTGTAAAAGTATATAAGTCCAAACTAAATGATTTAAATAACGCTATGACATGTAGTACAATACAAGCACTTATATATAGGAAGTACCAGCGGCGTATCCACCATGCTTGTAGCATACTACACACATATCGTTACTTAAGTCACTTAAACAAACCACCAAAGCATATAGTTCATGTTCAAACCAATCATCAAATGTTCTTGTCTAAACCATTGTCAATGTTTAAAAGTCCAAAATGTAGTCATGTAGTTATGTGTAAACAAAAGTTATGTATGGTAAGTAACAAAATGAGAATACTTAACCATAAGTAAAAAGGAACAAAACAAAGTATTTTGAATAAATCAAAAGTTATGTTTTGCCAAGTAGAAAACATGCTTTATTGATACAACCGTTTATGTGTAAACAAAGTTATGTATGGTAAGTAACAAAATGAGAATACTCAACCATAAGTAAAAAGGAACAAAACAAAGTATTCTGAATAAATCAAAAAGTTATGTTTTGCTAAGTAGAAAACATGCTTTATTGATACAAACATTTATGTGGTAAGTTAAACGCATTACATTCAAGCCTTGAGACAGCAGGATAACCTTAGAGTAAAGGCTATCGAAGTAAAATGTTCACGGATTCAGTCATTCCTTACATCCACACCAACCCAGGATGTCAGGAACGGGATTTGTCAAGTCCTATGGTACCACTACCTACTACCGAGCGGCGTGATCAATGTTAATGAATGTAGTAAAGAACCGTTTATGCATACCAAATGTCATACCAAATGTAAGCAAGTTACGTGAAAACAATGTGCTAAGTATGCTAAGTAACATACAAAGCAGAAAAGTTATGTAAGTCAATGTGCCAGCATGTTAAATGAACATACATAGCAAGTGAAATGAAATGTAAAACAATGTGCTTAGCATGTCAAGTAAACATACATAGCAAGTGAAATGAAATGTACTAATAATGTACTAATTAACATAGCAAGTATATGGTATGAAAACATGAAAAGCACAAAAGTAACAAGTAGGCACATGTGTTTCACCCCAAAATGTTTGAAAACAGTAAAAGAGGGGACTATGTACTCACAGTAGTGCGTCTTGAATCGAATCTCAAACCCTGTCCGCTACACGACAACCTACAACGTACTAATGTCTATTAGACGAGTGGGTCGTGCCTTGGCTTAGAGTTTAGTGTTTTGATTTGCGTTACTTAGGTATTATTTTGTTAAAACAATGATAATTATGTTAACTTAACTATCGATATTAGAAAAATAGTTAGACAACTATTTCGTACCTACTTTATCTAATATTTTACTAAGTGTTCGGATTCTCGGAAAATTTCGGTAGGGTATCCTCTGTAAATAGAGGTGCCCATGCTTTAATAGCATATCATTTTCTTTTATATAAAACCAATAGTTCATTTTTAAATCACCAAATCGACATATCGACAAACAAAACGTTGCATACTTCATTTCAGCTTTATAACTCGAAACCGGACTGTTTTCGAGGATTTTTATAAAATAGTTAACCTTTTCTAAAAATCTCCAAATTTTTACAGAATATGAAATATGTTCCAAAATTTATTGTGTAAAAACATCAAAGTCCAATTTGTTTCCCATATTTTATAAAAAATCATTTTCTCGACTGCAATCAGATTTGTAACCATTCTGATCGCAGTTTACGGAAATATTCACTAAAAATCAACCGTAAGTCCGTTTGACGAAATTCCAGTTGGAGGGTCGTCCTGACAACGGTGTCCATCTACTGTAAAAATTTCATGGGTTGATTTTATTCAGGTTTTAAGTTGTGACTCCAAAAATGTCATACTTTTTCTGCAATAAAAATGCAGCTTGAGCTGCTGTCCAAAAATAACCTTTTAAAAATAGTAAACGGTCTCGAAAAATTATGATTCCAGTGCCATTTGCTTAGTTATTCCAAAACACTCATTTTAGGCTTTAGAAATTCCGTTTTTCGACTTAAAATGACCCCGTTACAGCCTGTTGAAGTTGGCTGGAAATCCAACTCAGCAAGCTGTTTGAGTTTTTGTGTGTGAAAAACAATCAACAATCGAACAAGAATCGAAGTGAGACAAGAGTATAAATGGACTTACTACTAGCACAAGGCTAGGGTAGAAATTCTAGAAAAAGATGAAGAAAAAAGATGGTGAAAAGCAATGTATGAAGCTCCTTAGTGATCTACAACTTCAAGCACCCTTGATTCACCTTCTAGCACTTAGATGAAGCTTGGAATGGATGAACTAAGTTTGAAGATGGTGGTGGTGTGGGGGTGGCTCATGGCCGTAGGTGGGAGAAGGGAGTGAGAGTTTGGTGTTGAGTGGTGAAATGAGGAAGATGGTACTTATAATCTTTCCATATCTCACAAAATCTTTACAAATTCAAATAAAATCCAAAAGAAATCTAAGTAATATCAAATGAGATTTTGTAGAAGATTGGCAAATATTTGGTGGGTCATCCCCTATGTGTCCGTATACATGAAAGGGGGGGGGGGCAAAGTGTAAGTTTTTATATAAACATGCCATACGCAGGCTAAAACGAGTGTTTAACTGTATACCGGGTATTTTATCTAGCGTTTAAATCCCGGTTATGGCGTCCTAAAATATTTTTATTACACTATAAAAATAAACTCGCCAAAATATTACTGGAAATAAATTTCAGTTGCCAAGACTGGCTGTGTTGTCTGCGTTTTGCAGTATAAGCACTGTGTTGCGCAGAAACACGCGGTACGCGCTTAAACTAGAAAAGAACGTTTTTAAGCGTTTTAATTTATTTTTCAACACGAACATGATTAAAATAAGATTTTAATCATAACAGAATATTTGTGGGATTTAAATATTATCCGGGCGATCACCAACGTTCGTTCGCAGTTTTGTCGTAATTAGTTCTTTAGTTTAAATAAACATGTTTTCGCCATACCGAATCCTTCGAAACTTATTTCTAAGTTATGAAAGGGATATTTAGGGTATGTTTGGCTTTCGTCACAGTTCCGGAATGTGCGTCGCGTTAAACTGATTGCGTTTAAGCACCAGTTTGCGTATAACCTTCCAGAAAGTGATTTAAAGCTTGAAATCGGAATCGAATCAAATTGTAAAATCATTAAACACAAGAACACATATAATAACACCAAAGCGTATTGTTTTATTGATAACTAACATTGTTTTACATTATACGGTGCTTACAGAACACAGTTGTCACAGTCTCCCCTACTTTAGGAAATTTCGTCCCGAAATTTTATTTAGAGGAAACTTGTGAAAGCTTGAAACATGAAGTCAAAAAGATCGAACAATCACTGGTTAGAGTCCTGAACTTCTAGTAACATTTATTAACATCATGCTTGCAATGTGAGAGGGTCACTTATATACAAGTATATAAAGCGTTATTGGTGCGTCCACCGTACCTCTATTACATTGTTCACATTTCGTTATGGTTGTCGCTATCGGTTCTCACACATAGTAAGTCTTACCACGGTTTCTTGTGCACTGAACTTCGTAATTATGTATGCATCCATAATTACGTAATTCCTTGCATAGTTACGTAGTGCATCTTAGAATGTGTAGGGGAGGAAGACAATGAACGAGCCTGTGATGATTGTGATTTGACCACACTGGGGTCCTTTTTAATTGAGTCAATAAATGATCTCCAGACCGCCAAGAAGTCTTTTCAGCTTATATCATCACATGTCATTCTCAACCAGATCTTGAATCAAACCTTTGACTAGACCACTCAAAGGGTCTCTTTTTGAATCATGGAATGGTACTATATAATCCAAGGGTCTTGACTATCACGTAGAAGCCCAATAAGGAATTAAGGTAGTACCTTTTTGAATATCCTACTACGAATCCCTCATATGAAGATATGGAAGGTTCTATGAGGATTTGGATAACGAATATCCAGAGTATTCAAAACACAAAATGCATAAACACATGGTCACATAACCACAAAATTGTTTATCTTGATTTTAAACTTGTCATGATTTTGTTAATTTGTTCTGCTAACTGAGCACATGCATTTAAAGCACACCAGGCATCCAATCAGTGGATTTTGATTGGTGCTTTAAACATTATCAAGAATCTAACTATAAAGTTAGAAAGATCTTAAATAGGAAATTCGATTTCGATTGCAAGGAACCGAAATGTTCGAATTAAGGTACACAAGGAATCCAATTAAGGATTCTGATTTGAATGATAATTATGCACAAGGATCTAACTGTAATGATAAGAAGATCCCATATGGATTTTAGAAGTTGAATATGTTTTGAAACCTTGCACTGGATGTGCTTTAAGTCAAAACATGAAGTAAAAATGCTTTTGAAGTTGAGATGCTGGATATGTCAAGGCGACATATAAAGCAGAATTTGAAGGTTAAGTCAATGAATGAAGAAAATATTTTTGGAAACTATGCATGGGGTTCTAAAAAATGTGTTCAATGTTTTTGAAACCTTATATATAATAATTTTGAAATCATAAAGTAGGTGCATTAGGTAGGTATATTTATAAAAATGTTTAAAAATCATGCGGGATGAATTTTGAAATTATGTATAAGGTTTTTGAGAACATGAGTGATGCTTTTGAAATCATGCACTTGATATAAGTAATTATACTGTATTAAAAATATCTTGAAATCATGAAGGTCGTTTTTGAAAAGATAGACATTGTTTTTGAAATCATGGAGGTTGTTTTTGAAAACTTATGTTATGCATGTTGAAAATCAGAACGTAACGAGTATGAGATTTGAAAATACCCTTAGTTATCTAACCAAGGATTCAAAGGCACAAACGTGCAGAAGCACGATTACTCATAATTTTGCTTTATTTCTTGTACTTTGCCTCCTAGAATGAAACGAGTACTTAAAATTTTGAGGAAATCATGAGCGATCACTTGAAAGGGAGAATCACAAGAGTAGTTTGTAAGGAACATAGTTCCTTGATGTAGGTATCATAGGAAAATGCCATAGACACATGTAACTACATTTGTACACCAGAATTGCAAATAACAACTTTTATTTATGAACAAGGCAGATGGTTTCACAGTACAAGAAAACAAAAGAAACAAAGGCATTAGACAGCAACATCTTTTACTCAGCCAAATGCTCATCCAAGGGTCAGATTTGCATTAGCATGCTTTGGGCAATCCCTTCGGAAATGGCCCATCTCGCCACAGTTGTAGCAAGAACGAGCTTGTGTAGGATTGTTGCCAGCTTGATTTGGTGTTGCTGCAGCTGGGCAAACTCTTGCTGTTTGCTCGGACATCTGAACGTTGCGGGGATAAAGAGACATTCCAGAAGAAAATGAAAGACATAGGAAGAAACAAGTGAAAGGTTATCGGGTGATCAAAACAAAATGACAACGCATAGAAATTGCGATCATTTGTTTGTTACCTAAGGCAAACAAATGAGATGGTGAAGAATCAAAGTAAGCGGGTCATAATAATGCATCGCTGACGACATGCTCGCCTATAAGTGAACACTCACCCCAAGAGTTCCCAGGTAAGAGTGACTGGTCCGATACTGCGGATTTGTACGAACACTCTAGCCTTAGACAGAAAACTCAGAGAGTACAGGCATTCACTCTTCCAGTTTGCACGTGTTCGCATCATTTAGACCCAAACTTTGACGGGATTTTTGAAAACTCGAAAGGCACTATGCCAAATATGAGTTAAACTGGAAAGGTTCAAAACCTTATAACGGAGGGTTCAAAACCTAGTAATCAATCATCCTAGAACAGATGATTAGTTTTCAAAGCTGATTAAATTTAGGTTCTTGTTGTGGTTGTCACCTAAGGATAAGTGACGGTATTGTTTTATGGCTAAACGCGAGTAAACTCGCGTTAGGGTCCTAGGAAGGTTATAGACTAGGTCAAAGCATTACTAATAACCTAATTCCCTATAACCATGAGCTCTGATACCAACTTTTCTGTCACACCCCGACCACGTAAAACAACAAAACGTGGCGGAATCGTCGGGGAGTGTTGTGACAGAATCATTGTTTCATAACACATGGAAATTTGAAATATTGTTTTATTGATTAAAAGAGTTACAATGTCTTAACAAACAAATAAGTATAACATAATTAACTAGTCTTGCATCTTTTATTGTCACTAAGGCCCAAGTCCGCCTAAGTGTATCTTGATCAATCCTATGCTTCATCTCCTGAAACACATGTGAAAATAGGTACGTCAGCATAAAAATGCCGGCGAGTAACATAGGTTTTTTGAAAATAAGATTCATGACTTATAAGTTTAAGAAAAGTGTTTAATAAAAGTTGGTCATGAACCTTGTAAAATGTTTTGTTTTGTAAATCCTTTGAAAAGCGATAAAGTATGATGATAAGTATAAATAAAAGAATTATGTATGGTTAAAGAATAACCAAGTAAAATAGGTTGTATAAAGTAAGTTGTTTTTGTAAAACGTAGTCTTGTGAAAATGTATTATTCGTGTAAAAGTATATAAGTCCAAACTAAATGATTTAAATAACGCTATGACATGTAGTACAATACAAGCACTTATATATAGGAAGTACCAGCGGCGTATCCACCATGCTTGTAGCATACTACACACATATCGTTACTTAAGTCACTTAAACAAACCACCAAAGCATATAGTTCATGTTCAAACCAATCATCAAATGTTCTTGTCTAAACCATTGTCAATGTTTAAAAGTCCAAAATGTAGTCATGTAGTTATGTGTAAACAAAAGTTATGTATGGTAAGTAACAAAATGAGAATACTTAACCATAAGTAAAAAGGAACAAAACAAAGTATTTTGAATAAATCAAAAGTTATGTTTTGCCAAGTAGAAAACATGCTTTATTGATACAAACGTTTATGTGTAAACAAAGTTATGTATGGTAAGTAACAAAATGAGAATACTCAACCATAAGTAAAAAGGAACAAAACAAAGTATTCTGAATAAATCAAAAAGTTATGTTTTGCCAAGTAGAAAACATGCTTTATTGATACAAACATTTATGTGGTAAGTTAAACGCATTACATTCAAGCCTTGAGACAGCAGGATAACCTTAGAGTAAAGGCTATCGAAGTAAAATGTTCACGGATTCAGTCATTCCTTACATCCACACCAACCCAGGATGTCAGGAACGGGATTTGTCAAGTCCTATGGTACCACTACCTACTACCGAGCAGCGTGATCAATGTTAATGAATGTAGTAAAGAACCGTTTATGCATACCAAATGTCATTCCAAATGTAAGCAAGTTACGTGAAAACAATGTGCTAAGTATGCTAAGTAACATACAAAGCAGAAAAGTTATGTAAATCAATGTGCCAGCATGTTAAATGAACATACATAGCAAGTGAAATGAAATGTAAAACAATGTGCTTAGCATGTCAAGTAAACATACATAGCAAGTGAAATGAAATGTACTAATAATGTACTAATTAACATAGCAAGTGTATGGTATGAAAACATGAAAAGCACAAAAGTAACAAGTAGGCACATGTGTTTCACCCCAAAATGTTTGAAAACAGTAAAAGAGGGGACTATGTACTCACAGTAGTGCGTCTTGAATCGAATCTCAAACCCTGTCCGCTACTCGACAACCTACAACGTACTAATGTCTATTAGACGAGTGGGTCGTGCCTTGGCTTAGAGTTTAGTGTTTTGATTTGCGTTACTTAGGTATTATTTTGTTAAAACAATGATAATTATTTTAACTTAACTATCGATATTAGAAAAATAGTTAGACAACTATTTCGTACCTATTTTATCTAATATTTTACTAAGTGTTCGGATTCTCGGAAAATTTCAGTAGGGTATCCTCTGTAAATAGAGGTGCCCATGCTTTAATAGCATATCATTTTCTTTTATATAAAACCAATAGTTCATTTTTAAATCACCAAATCGACATATCGACAAACAAAACGTTGCATACTTCATTTCAGCTTTATAACTCGAAACCGGACTGTTTTCGAGGATTTTTATAAAATAGTTAACCTTTTCTAAAAATCTCCAGATTTTTACAGAATATGACATATGTTCCAAAATTTATTGTGTAAAAATATCAAAGTCCAATTTGTTACCCATATTTTATAAAAAATCATTTTCTCGACTGCAATTAGATTTGTAACCATTCTGATCGCAGTTTACGGAAATATTCACTAAAAATCAACCGTAAATCCGTTTGACGAAATTCCAGTTGGAGGGTCGTCCTGACAACGGTGTCCATCTACTGTAAAAATTTCATGGGTTGATTTTATTCAGGTTTTAAGTTGTGACTCCAAAAATGTCATACTTTTTCTGCAATAAAAATGCAGCTTGAGCTGCTGTCCAAAAATAACCTTTTAAAAATAGTAAACGGTCTCGAAAAATTATGATTCCAGTGCCATTTGGTTAGTTATTCCAAAACACTCATTTTAGGCTTTAGAAATTCCGTTTTTCGACTTAAAATGACCCCGTTACAGCCTGTTGAAGTTGGCTGGAAATCCAACTCAGCAAGCTGTTTGAGTTTTTGTGTGTGAAAAACAATCAACAATCGAACAAGAATCGAAGTGAGACAAGAGTATAAATGGACTTACTACTAGCACAAGGCTAGGGTAGAAATTCTAGAAAAAGATGAAGAAAAAAGATGGTGAAAAGCAATGTATGAAGCTCCTTAGTGATCTACAACTTCAAGCACCCTTGATTCACCTTCTAGCACTTAGATGAAGCTTGGAATGGATGAACTAAGTTTGAAGATGGTGGTGGTGTGGGGGTGGCTCATGGCCGTAGGTGGGAGAAGGGAGTGAGAGTTTGGTGTTGAGTGGTGAAATGAGGAAGATGGTACTTATAATCTTTCCATATCTCACAAAATCTTTACAAAATCAAATAAAATCCAAAAGAAATCTAAGTAATATCAAATGAGATTTTGTAGAAGATTGGCAAATATTTGGTGGGTCATCCCTTATGTGTCCGTATACATGAAAGGGGGGGGGGGGGCAAAGTGTAAGTTTTTATATAAACATGCCATACGCAGGCTAAAACGAGTGTTTAACTGGATACCGGGTATTTTATCTAGCGTTTAAATCCCGGTTATGGCGTCCTAAAATATTTTTATTACACTATAAAAATAAACTCGCCAAAATATTACTGGAAATAAATTTCAGTTGCCAAGACTGGCTGTGTTGTCTGCGTTTTGCAGTATAAGCACTGTGTTGCGCAGAAACACGCGGTACGCGCTTAAACTAGAAAAGAACGTTTTTAAGCGTTTTAATTTATTTTTCAACACGAACCTGATTAAAATAAGATTTTAATCATAACAGAATATTTGTGGGATTTAAATATTATCCGGGCGATCACCAACGTTCGTTCGCAGTTTTGTCGTAATTAGTTCTTTAGTTTAAATAAACATGTTTTCGCCATACCGAATCCTTCGAAACTTATTTCTAAGTTATGAAAGGGATATTTAGGGTATGTTTGGCTTTCGTCACAGTTCCGGAATGTACGTCGCGTTAAACTGATTGCGTTTAAGCACCAGTTTGCGTATAACCTTCCAGAAAGTGATTTAAAGCTTGAAATCGGAATCGAATCAAATTGTAAAATCATTAAACACAAGAACACATATAATAACACCAAAGCGTATTGTTTTATTGATAACTAACATTGTTTTACATTATACGGTGCTTACAGAACACAGTTGTCACAGTTATTATGTCACTAAGGCCTTGTCCAGATCCTATGTGACACATGCATCCTAGAAAATCACATCAAACAACAACACCTGAAACATATGTAAAAACAAAGTCAGCAAAGAAATGCTGGCGAGTACATAGGTTTTATAAGAGTATCGGAATTATGGCTTCGTTTATATGTTGCAGTACTTTATTAGACTACAAGAGTCAAAATACAAACCTCGTTTTGAAAAGTGTATTGCAACATAGTTAACGAACTCAAATCAAGTTGATTATAGTTTATAAAATCTCGTAGCCATGCTTCTTAACCCCAAAAACATTTGTTTTAGAAAACCAACTTGTAAAACATCTTGTAAAAACTCGTTAAAAACTCCTATGGTTTATATCCTTTAGAAAAACATCGTTGTGTGACATCGTTTCAAAATCGTTTACCCAAGTGAACTAAATTACGCCACGATATGTTATATGTTGAAAACACTTATATATAGGAAGTACCAGCGGCGTATCCACCATGCTTTCATCACATTACACTCGTCCCGTTATCTAAACACTAACCAAAAACCAATCATTTACCCAAATCGTTTAACTCGTTAAAATCATTTCAAAATCGTTAACTCGTTTAAAATCGTTTAAATCATCCTCGTTTTAATTTGTGAAAACTATATATGGTTGTCTCGCTAACAACATTCAAACCTTCGTGACTCGACCACCTCGCTTCTCGCTTCTCGAGTTAACAAACCACCAAAGGGTAAGTTAACAAACATCAGATTCAGTCGTTACCCACAACCCCCACACATAACCATGGGTGCAGTGCAATAACGGGATTTGTCAGATCCTATGGTACCATAACCTAATACTGGTCGGCTTGATCAATGCTAATGAATGTCATTTGTTATGTAACTACAACCAACAAGTTTGTTCACATTTTTGAAATCGTTATTAGTTTTGTAAAAATCGTTTTAATCGTTTTTGAAAATCATCGTTTAAACCTTGAAAACATTTTGTACATATGAATCACCCCAAAACAATTGAAAACAGTAAAATAGGGGAACTATGTACTCACATGTAGTGCAAAGTATCCTCAATCAATAGAACTTTAAACAACCTCAAGCAAACCAAAGAAATCAAGTAGCACCTAGTAATCGAACCACTAGTCAAACAATAGACGCCTAAATCGGACGATCGGATAGAATGAAGTCTCGTAAACCAAATGAGTGTTGGAACTCATGTGATATGGTTTAACGAAGCTTACATCCTAAATTGAAACCTATCCTAAGTGCTTTCGACCCATCGCGACCCATTAAGGTAGCTTACGCTACTTTAACGCGTCGTGTGCGCAATTTCGCGTTCAAGACGTCTAACTAGTCCTATGACAGGTATTATATGCCCATACATGTTTAATTATGTTACATAATCAGTTACGTGTCAAAATTTTAGGTTACATATGCTTGATTACCAATTATGTATGAAAAGGGTATTTTGGTAATTTACGAAAGGCATATAAACTACCTATCATGCGACTAATCAAAACTAAGTGACCATAAGGTATAACCTCGGAAGGTTATTCCCTACACTACTATGGTCACTTAACATGTTTGGTCGGATCCTAATGATCGACCAAATGGGTCGTGGTCGAAAGTCTAAGCGGGTGTTTAGTCCGCTTGACTTACGACTCTACACAAGCACTAATCTAAAAAGTGACGAGCTAAACATGTAGAAACATGTTTAGTTAAGATAGAAAACAGGTTTGGTCTCAAAACAAATGGTTTTGATACCTAAAAGTAGCTTGGTTACAAAATACGTGAGAAAACGCATTCTGGCCGAAGCTACGACTCGTCACTTAGCCTAGATAACGTGGTAATCAGTAGGCATAGTCACTAGGGACTATAATCATCGTGATTACGCTCACGTTATGAAGTTCAAATGAACTTCGTGTTGACCATAAACTGGTTAAAGCAGAAAGTCAAACGCAGTTTGACTTTAACGATAGAAACGAATGAAAGAACGAAAGAATACTTACATAAGGTCCCCGCAAGCTCTTGATCCGATTTACTCTCAGGTATGAAGCATAAACTTCAACTTAGAGAGCCAAAATCAGATTCAAGTGTGCTTTGGGAGGAAGTGAGGGTGGGTATTTATAGGAATTCAAGAATCGTTAAAATCGTTCATCGAAAACTGAGCTTTGATCTGGACCTTACATGTGTGCCCATGGTTTTCTAAACCCATGGGAGCCCCTAATATGAGTCATAATGGACTAGGTTCATTGAATATCAGCCCATGGTTTTGCAAAACCATGGGTTAAAACCATCAACACTTCAAAATGGACTAGGTTCATTGAATCTGGTCAGAAATTTCAAAAATGGTCCCTGCACTTGTAAAACTTGATTTTTTTGCACTTTTAAGCCCCGTTAACCCCTTTTCAAGGCTCTAAAATAAAGTTAAAGTATAGGGAACTCGAAACATTCTCAAAAATATCTTGGATGTCGGTTCGTTTGGTCGTACGGTTGCGTTATTCGCTTAATTACGACGGAAGTCGTAAGGAACGCAAAAACGATCCAAATTAAGCGACGAATGGAATTTTATCATGCCAAACACTAAAATAAAATATTTTAATGGTTACATAAATTTTTGGATGTCCGGATATATTCAGAACGTAAGATATGCGCGAAAGTGCAAACTTGTGCACTTTTTGACGCTTTTAGTCCCTATTGATCAACAAAGTTTATTTTAGCATACCGAACCCCTCAAAGCCTATTTCTAAGCTATGTAAAGGTTATTTAGGGTATGTTTAACTTATGATCAAGTTCCGGAATGTTCGTTACCATACAAATCGGTATAGTTTTGCAGTTTGACACAAATAGTCCTTGCGATCGAACAAACTTGATTTCAACACACCAAACCATCCAAAACTTATTTCTAAGTTATGTGGAGGTTATTTAAGGTATGTTAAGCCTATTTCACTATTACGGAGTGTTTGTTGCATTAAACTAGTTATATTTACGCATCAGTGCGCGTATAACCTTCCAGAAAGCGATTTAAAGCTTGAAATTGGAATCTAATTAAATTGAAAAATCACCAAACACAAATACACACATAACAACACCAAAACACATATAATAACACCAAAGCACATTGTTTTATTAATAATCAACATTGTTTTACATTGTACAATGATTAATAGAACACAGTTGTCACACTTCAAAACTCCGCAACCTTCCATGGGCTTGCGGACGAGGATCCCCATCTACATATTACTAATTTTTTAGAAATATGTGATACCTTTTGGATCAATGGAGCATCAAACGACGCCATCCGCCTTTGAATGTTTCCATTTTCACTAAAAGACCGAGCTAAGGCTTGGCTTAATACCCTCCCAGTTGGCTCGGTAAACACCTAGGATGAACTAGCCCAAAAGTTTCTATATAAGTATTTCCCCCCTGCTAAAATGGCTAAATTAATGACTGAAATTAATACATATTCACAAGAGGATAGGGAATCCTTATATGAAACTTGGGAAAGGTTCAAGGAGCTACTAAGAAAGTGTCCTCATCACGGTCTTGCGGTATGGCAACAAGTATCCACTTTCTATAATGGGTTATTGCCACACACAAGACAAACACTTGACTCTAGCTCCGGGGGACTTTTAGGTAATCGTCGCCCAAATGAAATATATAATCAAATTGAGGAAATTGCTCAAACCAATTTTCAGTCGCACACTCCCCGAGGCAATAAATCTATTGACCCGGGTGCCCATAAGGTTGATGAAAGCACTTCTTTACAAGCTCAAATCGAGACCCTTTCTTCAAAAATCAAAAAGCTAGAGATGGCAAAAACGGCCTCAGTTATGGCTTGTGAGGGGTGTGGTGGGCCACATGAAAATTGGAGTTGTATGAAAGAAGTAGATTATCAAATAGAATCAGTAAACTACATTGATAATAGACCTAGGCCGTCGGGTCCTCCCACGGGTACCTACAACCAAGGATGGCGTAACCACCCTAACCTTGGTTGGAGAGAACCCAGCAATAGTAGTAACCAAGAAAATCAATGAACAAACTTTCAACAACCAGGAAACGAGTCACAAAATTTCTCTCAACAACAAGGGGGACGAGAAAGGCTTGAAGATATCGTATCTCGCCTCATCTCCGACACCGAAAAGAAAAACTCGGATCGATTTCAACAATTGGAATCGAATTTTAGAAATCAACAAGCTAGTATTCAAAATATTGAAAAACAATTAAATCAACTAGCTCAAAATTTCTCCGAGAGAACACAAGGCGCGTTACCAAGTAATACTGAAACCAACCTAAAGGCGCAAGTACATCTCATCACATTGAGAAACCATACCGTGGGTCCCGAGGAGGCTCCATTACCTCCAACTAAAAGAAACCGATCTTGCCAAACCACAACTCCACCCATGCCCCAACAAGAGAAGGCTTCTCCACCAAATCAAGAGCCCACCAAGAATCCCCCGGTTCCGTACCCCGGTCGGTTAATTCGCTAAAAGACCGATGAGCAATTCGCAAAGTTCGAAAATTTGCTAAAACAATTGCATGTTAATGTTCCATTTATCGAAGTCCTAACTCAAATGCCTAGATATTCAAAATTTATGAGGGACTTCCTCACTCGTAAAAGGAAAATTGAATCATTGCAATTAGTTAATTTAAGCGAAGAATGCTCCGCCTTGCTACTCAACAAACTCCCGCAAAAGAAGATTGACCCTGGAAGCTTCACAATTCCTTGTTCGATTGGAGAATCCCCCATTCGCAATGCACTAGCCGACCTCGGAGCTAGCATCAACCTCATGCCCGCCTCAATGTTAAACCGACTCGGCCTAGGGAAAACAAGCCCTACAAAAATGAGCATACAACCCGCCGATAGGTCCGTCAAATATCCACAAGGTGTCGCCGAAAATCTATTGGTCAAAGTCGGTGAATTTGTCTTCCCGGCCGACTTTGTCATACTAGATATGAAGGAAGATACCGAAGTGCCACTCATCTTAGGAAGGCCATTCCTAGCTACGGCACAAGCAGTGGTAGACATGAATGGTGGAACACTAACATTGAGGATTAGGGACAAGGAAATGAAATTTGGAGTTGGAAAGAGAGTAGAAGACGACGACCCGGTCAACTACATGAAGGTCATAGACTCGAGTTTGGATGATGCTCTCCGACGGTGCAGCATGGGATGCAAAACATCCCACTTAGGTAACATATGACCAGGCTTTGGGTCTAGCCAAGGACCCTTATAAACGTGGCGCACCACGGAGGCATTCCGCGGAACTATCCTTAGTTTAGTTTAGATTAATTTTTATGTTTTCTAGTTTAGTTTTAATTTTCAGGAATAAAACACACTCGGGATGGTGAAGGATACCAAGGGAAAATTTGAACCAGCACCCCATGCACAAAAACAGGGCCACCCGACAATTTTTCTTCATTACAGCAAGTTCAGCACGGGGTCGTGCTCACCCAACACGCCTCGTGCTTAACCATCTGAAGAAAATGCCTAGTTCAGGTAACTGGACACGGGGCGTGCTCGCTAAACACGCCCCCGTGCCCGGGCTTCTGTTTCTTTTTACTAGTTTCTGTTACTCGTGATCTGAACACGGGGCCGTGTCCAAACGCACAGTAACATAAATTTTTGCTTTTTCACATTTTTTTACACCTTCAATCAACCTAAAAAATTATTTTTGGGACACACTGAGGACAATGTGTAATTTAAGTGTGGGGGGGGGGGTGCTAAAACCTTGAATCTTGCAAGTCCAAATTACAAGCCTTACACAAAACTCTATTGGAACCGCTAATCACCCCAAATTTTTTTCAAATTTTTTTTTCATTTTTTTACTTGTCTAGGTTTAATTTGGGAATTTCAAGTTCTAAAAAAGGTTATATTTTTACAAATTTACAACCTATAGCGTCGTGAAAAAAAAACCAACATAAGAAAATTATGAAACGATATGAAAAATCTAGTTAAAATTTGATTATATATACTTGATCACATAACAACCCATTCCCACAAAAAGTGAGTTTTGAGCCTTTATTGAGCATACAAATACACATCTTTAAACTAAATGCTCATTTTTCGTTTCTTGTGTGAATAACCGCTTAGTTCTTAAAACTCTAGAACTTTCCACGACAATACATTCTCGGTCCTTACCAACTTAAACCCGAGTAAGTAAACGATGGAGGCATTAGGACTAACTTTTTTTTCAACACCATTATTTTTATTTTTTTTACCACCTACCCAAAATCCCCCTAGTTAACCCCTTTGAGCCTAAACCTTTTCATTTCTTAACCCAAAACAAACACCCTTTTACCCACCAATACCCTTTTTCATTTTAAACCCTTTATTTTAGTAACAAAGCTCGGTTTTTCTTATGACATTCCTTATAAAAAAAACATGATGAAGCCAAAAAGAAATAAACAAGCAAGTTATCAAAAATAACTTTGTTTGAAGAATTGCTTCATCAAAATAAAAATAAAAAGTCTTTCGAAAACCGACGCTTTTTACGCCTTTCGCCCTTTTCTACTAACCACTAACCCAACCACCTACCTTTAACCCAAGCCTAACCCTTCCCCCAAAAGTCCTCTTGATATTTACAAAGGTATATAGTTAAAAAGGAGGAGGATTGATTGCTTGGCAAGCTTATGGTAGGAGTAAGTTCCATGCCGCTCTCGAGTGATTCACTAAAATACATCTTCGGCCGAGTGTTGAGTGATCCCCCATGAGGTATGTGAACTTGTATATAAATGGAATTTTAAAAAGGCATGTTATGCCCTAATAAGTAATTTATCTTATGTAATATTTTAAATAAATCATGACGAATAGGATTGTAAATAAATAAAAATAAAACTTAATAAAGAATCTTGGAAATACCGACACTCTATGACAAGCCCAAAAACCTTCCCTTCTACCCATTCCATTTGGGAGTGAAAGCCACATTATAAAGAGTTTTGCTTGAGGACAAGCAAAGATTCAAGTGTGGGGGTATTTGATGTGCGCAAAATGAAACATATAAATTACATCAATTGTGGCGTAAAACTAACACTTTTTTAGTACTAATGTTGGAAAAAGTGTGTTTTTGTCTTCCTTTTGTATTTTCAGGATTAAATGAGCTCAAATGAACAAAAGAAGCAAAAAGGCAGCTAAATCTAACATAAATACAAGAAAAGGAATAAACATGGCATGCCCGACCCCCCGACAACATCTTCCCAAGCAAAAACAAGAGAACAGAAGGCTGAACACGCCCCGTGCTCAATGAGCACGGGGGCGTGCCCAAGTGTCTGCAGAAAAGACAAAGTTGTAGAAGCTTCTATCACCCACCACGGGGGGCGTGTCCAGCGGACACGGGGCCGTGGTCAACTCTAAGATTCGCAGAATCCAGGAAAATCTTGATAGTACAGATACGCTTCTGCACATGGGGTCGTGCCCAACGGACACGGGGGCGTGGTCAACTAATGCAGACAAACTGCAATTAATGAAGAAAGAGACGATGGTTGGACACGGGGCCGTGCCCAATGGACACGGGTCCGTGTTCGGGCTTCTGTGCAGGCTATAAACAGGGGTGCTTGGCTCATTTGCATACCATCCCTTGGCAAACCACCCCTCTTAAACTTCACCCACCCACCACCACCATCACAACCCACATCCACCACCATCATCCATCATCCATCGTAGAGTGTGTGGGTAGTCTCGGGATCAAAGATTGATTGTAAGAGTTCTTCACAATCAAAGGCCATGTTTGCCTAAGTCTCTTACATCACTTGGTGAAGACAAGTGTCTAGTGTAATACTTTTTATTTTTAATCTTTTCGCACTTTTTATTTGGTTATGTATTAATGACTTTAATAACTAGTTTCTTATGTTGAAGGTGAGTCTTCCTTATCATTTGTCCGTGGTGTCTTGGCATTATTTTACTGTCTATATAAAATAAAAGATTTTCACCATTCATATCTCCACAGTCTATATGGAGATATGTTGGCTACCTGGTTGGGGGTTAAGGGAATGGTTTGGTAAGAGTCTTGCCTTATTCAGTGTACAGATCCTGCAAGGACCTGGGTCAACTTTAGTAGGACCTCCTTCGATACCCACTGGTATTGGATGGCGGGGGTCCGAACTCCTTGATCCCCTCATATGTAAGCTACTATTAAAACATTAACCCTGCTACTTAGGACTGTATCCCTGCTGACCCTCAGACTACTTAGCCGAGGGTAACGCCACCTTCAAAAGAGGGGCCTACCACATTACGCATTAATAACTTAATAAATTATCTTTCAATAATCTGACCCTTTAGGATTGTATCCTTACTGACTCAAACTACTGGGTTGAGAGTAACGTCACCTTCAAAAGAGGGGCCTACTACAATAACTAAGATAATCTCTTAAAAAGTGCAAAGGTGCGGAAATAATCAAAGGTTACACTAAACACGAGTCGGATACAAGTGATTCATCTTGTCTATTTGTTTTTACTTTTATTTTTATTTTTCAGCATTTTTAGTTTTTATTTTCTAGTTTAAAACCTTTTTCTAAACTTTTGATTTGATTAGACGTTGTGGATAAACTGGTACTAAAAGCTCTTGTGTCCTTGGACGACCTCGGTATCTTGCCAACACTATACTACGCTCACGATGGGTGCACTTGCCCATATGTGTGTTTGGTGTTAGTAAAATATCTGTTAGAACTGTTGAGATCGTTGATACTTGTGCTGGATTAGTTTAGTCATAGTTTGTAGCTATTTTGAATGTACAAGGGCTTATTTTGTAATTCTCTAAAAGTAAAGTTCCTGACCTAGTGTAGATAAGATTCCAGCAAGTTTATAAATTTGCTGGCTGATCAGGAATACTATATATAGCCCATACATTGTAACCAACTCAAGCTTTTGGCTCACTTAATGAATATTGGTGTTGTTAAATTCTAGTGTTGATCTTGTGCTCAAATCTGATATCCAAGGTGTTTCATTGCTTTATTTTATTGTTTGGATTCAATACAACACTTGTTGTATTCATTTATCCATCAGCTTCACCTTCATCATTGATCTTTCTTAACTTTTCATATCTCAAACACCTAATCAATAGGTGTTTTGGGTTAAAACAACCAACCACTGTGATCCGGATTGATATTGGGATCAACAATTTGGTATCAGAGCCGTAGTGCTCTTGGTTGTTGTGTTCTTGTTGAGATTTTTCATAGTTTTGAAGGTTTTTCAAGAGTTTCAAAGTTTTCAAAGTTTTGGATTTAAAATGGATTGATTTGGTGTGTTTAATCGATAGGTTGTTGTTAATACATGGTTAGGGAGTCATTTTGGACATTTTGATGCATCAAAACATGGTTTTTGAGCTGTTTTTGAGTGATTAGAGGGTTTTAGTTCATGTTAAACCCTCTGTCCAGCGAAATTAACTTAAAGACAGCGAACAACTTTTGAATACAGCGAAATTAATTTTTGAATACAGCGAATATAGCGTTGAATATAGCGATCTTAATCAAATCGTTGAGAAACTCATCGCAGGATCACTAATTTCGACGATCATCATTCGAGCGAAATTACTGATCACCAGCGAAATAGTGCCGAGTGATCCTTGAGCGAAATTATCAAAGGCGACTTCGAGAACTGTGATACTGAACCACAACGTTCTTATCACGGTAATCGGCGGAATTAATCGAACTAACGTCTGTGTTGAGTTTGTCAGCGGAATTATCGTGTTCGCTCGTGCAGGACTACTTAAGGCACCAGCGAAGTTTGAAGATCTGTCAGCGAATTTGATCAGGCTTCTTCGGTCATCGGCGAATTTAACTTTGTCACTAATCTTCTGTGACTTGTCAGCGAAATTAGCTTCTGATCAGCCCTATTTTGTCAAAATCAAGCAAACATGTCGTTGAATCAACCAAGTCCAATTGCTCAAGCGGAACTTGAGACTGGAACCACTACTCAGCCACTAAAGTTGAAAGGAGTTGAAGACTTCAGTACTTGGAAGAATCGCATTCAATCGTTCTTCGAGTACACGGACTACAATCTGTGGCTCTCTGTCACCGCTGGACCTCACATTCCAACGGTTGTTCGAGGAGATGCGGTAGTTGCCAACAATGATGCAACTACCTTTACTGATGAAGACAAGGCTCTAATCCAACGTGATCGTCGTGCCCATGCTGCCTTTAACCATGGCACTATCAACCAACGACTGCAACATCTTTGAAGAACACCGAACTGCAAATGCACTCTGGAATGCATTGATCGAGTACTATGAAGGAAATGAAGAATTGATCAAAAGCAAGAGAGATATGGTGCAGAAACAATATGACATGTTCTGTGGAGTTCGTGGAGAAAATCTTTCTGACCACATAAGTCGTTTTCTGAATATGATGACCAAAATGAAGAAGGCGGGAAATCCTGTTACAAATCGTGCTGCAATAAAGAAGCTGCTAGATACTCTTCCCAAGGAATGGAGCCTACAATGCATGATGATCAAGAAGGATTTCCGGAACAATCCAAATCCTGTCACTCTGTCCGACTTGATAAACACCCTAAGAGCCTTTGAAATGGATGTCAACAAAAGAGAGATGAACACTGCTGGATACCCACCAAAGTCAACTCAAACCTCCGCTGGATTGAAAAATGTGGCATTCCTTGCTTCAGGGGGCATCACTCCACAAGCTTCTGACTTAATCTACGCGAACGCTTCCGCAAGCGCATCAAAAGCTCCACAACTTGTTGAGAAGACTATCACTGTTGACACTCAAGCATTGAAAGTGTCCACTGAAAACGTGGCTCTTTTCAACACATTTCTGAGCAGCTATGAAGCCCTGATGTCTGGAGAGGAAGAAGGAGATGTTCACAGCTGAAGACATGTATCAGGTGGATCCAGATGATATGGAAGAAATGGATCTGAAATGGCAAATGGCCATGATCACCTTGAGGCTAATGAAATTTCAAGACAAGACAGGAAAGCGTTTGGGTCTGGGAAAAGCTGCTTGAAATGGCAAATGGCAAGGATCAGAAAGTTCAAGTGAAGATGAACCCACCAGAGATGAAAGCTTCGAATCTTCAAGTTCTGAAATCATTGAAGACCAAGACTCAGAAAGTTCAAACAAAGATCAACACTCCAATGAGTCAAGTTACGAAGCAAGTGAAGAGCAAAGCTTAAGCGAGGACAACTTGTCTGAAAGTTCATTCGATTCAGACAGTGATGAAGAACACTCAGAAGATGAAAGCAGAGTGGACAAGAAAATGAAGAAAGTAGAAAGCTCAAGACTCTCATCACCTACATCATCTTCTAACACCAAAAGACCCAGACATAAAAGATGCTTTTGCTGTGGTCACTTAGGACATACAGCAAAACATTGTAAAACCAAGAAGTTTTCTAAACCAGAACATGATTTTATTACAAACGTCACATATCAATTAAATTATCTTAAGAAGTCTGTTAAAAATCTGGTTGAGTCAACTGCCTATTTTTGGAAACAAAAAGAGGTCAACGTGGGTCAAAACCACGATAGATTCCAAATGAAGCAAATCTGGGTTCCTAAATCAAGCTAATTTGTATATATTTTTGTATATCAGAATAAACTCCAGAAATGGCTTCGTATGCTCATGGAATACATCTGGCATGTGGACAGCGGATGCTCGAGACACATGACTGGATTGAAGGAACTTCTGAAGAACTTTCGCTTCATCGATGGTGATTTCGTATCTTTCGCTGGAGACGAGAAAGGAGGAAAGATTGTTGGAGTAGGAGATGTGGTGTCGGAAGCCCTCACGTTGGAGAATGTCAACTATGTTCCTGAGTTGTGCTACAATCTCATGAGTGTCTCACAAGTCTGTGATAAAGGAATATCGGTGCTTTTCAATGACATGGAATGCTTGTTTCTCAAGCCCGGATATGTTGTTCCTGCTGAAATGATCATGCTCACTGCTCCAAGACAAAACAACACATACGTGCTCAACATGAAAAATGCCAAGACAAATGACAATCTAACCTGCTTGATCTCTAATGCTTCAGAATCAGAGTCATTGCTTTGGCACAGGTGATTGGGGCATGTTAATTTTAAAAATATGAATAAACTCTCCAAGTTAAACTTAGTAAGAGGTCTTCCGGTTAAAGAATTCCCATTTTCTGAAAAATGTATAGCATGCGCCCAGGGAAAACAGCACAAGAAATCACACAAGTCCAAAGCAGTGAATACGATCACTGCGCCTCTTCAATTGATGCATATGGATCTTTTTGGTCCAATTAGTGTCAAAAGTCTTGCTAAAAGTTCTCACTGTTTGGTGATCACAGATGATTTCTCTCGGTTTTCATGGGTCTATTTTCTTGAAGCAAAAAGCGAGACCGCTGAAGTTCTCAAATCATTCATCCCGCTGATTGAAAATGTGACCAAACTAAAAGTGAAGTCGATCCGAAGTGACAATGGGTCCGAGTTCAAAAATTAGACCTTCATATCCTTTTGTGCTGAAAAGGGAATTCATCAACAATACAGTGCAGCCAGAACTCCCAAACAGAATGGAGTTGCTGAACGCAAGAATAGAACGTAGATTGAAGCTGCACGAACCATGCTGGTGGACTCAAAGCTTCCAATAATCTTCTGGGCAGAAGCTGTAAATACGGCATGCTACGTTCTAAACAGGGTACTCATTGTAAAACCTCACGGAAAGACAGCATATGAACTTCTCTTCAAAAGAAAGCCGCTCATTGACTTCTTCAGACCATTTGGTTGTTCGTGCACCCTTCTAAACACTCGGGAAAATTTCTTCAAATTTGAAGCAGTGGGTGATATCTGCTACTTCATAGGGTATTCATCCACACAAAAGGCCTACCGTGTTTACAACAAAAGAACGAAGATGGTGATTGAATCTTACTATGTTGATTTTCAAGAAGGAAACTACACCAACACCGGAAGTACTCCTGATTGGTTCTATGATGTGGGTGTGATTTTTAACACCTTTGAAATTCTGGAAGTGGTTCCAGAAACTGAACCTGTTGAAGACACTCAAGTTGAACCACTGTTTGACTCATCTGACATTGGTTTAACCCCGTTTACCACTCGTCTATCTCCATCATCTGCTGACCCCATTCTGGCTGTGAATGAAGCAACTGGTGACACTTCGCCTGAGAACACCCAAGACAATGGTGCTTCTTCTTCACAGGCGAATGTGGATGAACCAACCCAAGAAGAAGATCCACCAGTGATTTACGTGGATGAACACTTCACCAACCTTCCGCAGCAAATTGAATCTTTGACAAATGCCGGATACAAGACAAATAGAAATCATCCTCTTGAAAACGTCATCGGCGTAGTCGAAGGAGTACGTACACGTGGGCAGTCATCAAGCATCAACAAAGGCCTCTTCGCAGCTTTTCTTTCGCAATCCGTTCCACGAGACATTGAAGATGCTATTCAAGACTCCGGTTGGGTCCAGGCCATGCAGGAAGAGCTATCTCAATTCATAAAGCTTAAAGTTTGGGAACTGGTAGATTTACCTGAAGGAAAGTTTCCAATTGGTACTAAATGGGTCTTCCGTAACAAGATGGATGATCGTGGAGTGGTAATCAAGAACAAGGCCAGATTGGTGGTACAAGGTTTTCGTCAGGAAGAAGGGATTGACTACGAAGAAGTATTTGCTCCGGTTGCACGACTGGAAGCAATCAGAATATTCCTGGCATAAGCATCATATAGAAATTTCAAAGTCTTCCAAATGGATGTCAAGAGTGCTTTTCTTTATGGGAAAGTAAAGGAAGAAGTGTATGTATGTCAGCCTCCAAGGTTCGAATATCCTCACTTTCCAGGTCGCTACTTCAAGTTAGACAAAGCACTCTATGGTCTTCACCAAGCTCCACGCGCTTGGTACGAGACTTTGTCCACATACTTGTTAGAGTGTGGATACACCAGAGGAAAGATCGACATGACTCTCTTTACCAAAAAGATCGGGGAGGATGTAATGCTGGTTCAAATCTACGTCGACGATATTATCTTCGGGTCAACTAACGAGGCATTGTGCAGAGAATTCGAGACCGTCATGAAGGCAAAGTTCGAAATGAGCATGATGGGAGAGCTGAATTTCTTCTTTGGGCTACAAGTGAAGCAAAAGGAGGATGGGATTCTCATTCATCAGGCGAAGTACATTCGAGACATTCTCACGAAGTACAACATGAACGATTGTAAAGTTGCAAGCACCCCGTTCGCCTCTCAGACAGAACTCACCCTAGACCCTCAAGGAAAACCAGTAAACAAGTCCTTTTATCGCTCGATGATCGGTTCTCTGATGTATTTGACGGCTAGCAGGCCGGACATTATGTGGGCAGTTTGTCTTTGTGCTCGATTTCAGACAAATCCCAAGGAATCCCATGAAACCGCTGTAAAGCGCATCTTCCGCTATCTCAAAGGAACTTCGAAACTAGGTGTTTGGTATCCTAAAGATAGTAATTTTGATCTTATTGCGTATTCTGATAGTGATCATGCAGGTTGTAAAGTAGATCGCAGGTTTGTATCAGGAGGATGTCAATTCTTGGGAAATCGTTTGATTTCATGGCAAAGCAAGAAGCAAACAACGGTGTCCACCTCAAACGCTCAAGTAGAATACACCGCGGCCTACAGCTGCTGTTCACAAGTTCTCTGGATACAAAATCAGTTGCTGGATTATGGAATCAACATCATGAAGACTCCTATATTCATCGACAATGAAGCGTGTCTAGGAATTGTGAAGAATCCCATACACCACTCAAGAACAAAGCACATCGAAATTCGAATTCACGCAATTCGAGATGCCTACGAGAAGGGATATATTCAAGTGGTGCCAGTGGATACAACACATCAGCGGGCCGACATCTTCACGAAAGCCTACGATAAAACCCGATTCAACCAGTTGGTAACCTGGTTGGAAATGGTCAATTTCCTTGACTGGAAATGAATCTTGTGATCGAACTTAAAAAAAAAAAAAAAAAAAAAACGTTTGTTGAAAGTAAAACAAGTATCGGAAAATGTCGCACACCAAAAAGATTTTCTTATTAAAATTTTATTTTCGGGCAAATGGACTCATGAAAATAAAGATTTTAGGGGGGATATATTCAGAAAATCCAAAAACGCATGCTTATGTCTGACTCCTGCTAGAGGAAGTGATAGAAAATTGCTAACACTTTGTCATTTCTTGTAAATACAGAAAACAAAAAGAAATCGGGGTACCAAGCAACGACGTGTCGGTAGATTCAGCAACACCGATGAGTAAACTGCTGTTAGGGAGCAAAACATAATGTCTACACAAGGATTCTGGCTTGTCACGGGCATTACGCACCTCTGTGGGTAACACGTTGCGGCATATGGCTTAATGGTCTTGAATCTTGCGTTGACAGATTGCCAAAGTCTGAGATTTTGGGTCTTTATATTGGTATTTCATTCGGAGAATATCATAGTCGTTCTTCTGCTGCATCCAGATACATGCTGACCTAGACGCTATGATACTCTTTTAATAATAAGTGCCTTAAAAAAAAGGCCAAACCCTTCCTAATAAGCGCCAATTTTTGGCCAAACACCTTGGACAGATTAGTTTGGTAACTCTGCTGTACGGTGGTACTGACCTGTTCACCGAACTATCTGTCTTAGCCCTCGATAGTTCTTGGGATCTCTGTTGTACGAAAGTACAGACCTGATCTCTGCTCTATCGTTGAAGGGAATGAAACCAATATACTGATCAGTTATGAGGAATCTTTGTGCATACCTTGATCGCGGGGGTATGTCCTGATGTGGGACTCACGGGGGCGTAATGATTCTATTCTCAATAGCTTGTGTGGGGGCCATCGAAGACTTGTCAATATTACCAAAAACATGATAAAAGCGCTCTCCGAAGGCATGTTGAAAGAATGATGCATGGAATTAAGCGGACAAATATACTGGCAGTTTTTCTTGTGCCTTGGTTAGTAAATAATAATAATAATATATAAAGAATTTGGCAAGTGTTGGCAATATGATCTTCTGCAGGTAAGTTCGGTGAGCGTCGAATATTTCAAGAAGTGAACCCCTCTCAGAGCTGGAAATTTGAAGTTCCGAGTCAAAATGGCCCAAATCTTATTAAGTTTGTGAATATTACGAAATAAATAATTTTTTAATCAAAAATGGGCACGTTTTACGAGAAAATTTGAAATCCACGAGCGAAATTAAAATTGTTTTGGAAATCTGCCCCGAGGTGGCGAAATTAAGATACCAGCGAAATTGTAATTTCGCTGGATATCTAGTTTCCATTTAAAATATCTTGCAACCGTCATTTTTGGTTTTCAAAATTTTCAAAACAAACTCTCTTCTCTCTTTCATTTGTCATCGCTTATCATCGTCATTTTCGGAATACATTCACAAGATTCACTTTCATCACAAGGAAATCAGGTAAATAAATCCTGTTAATCATCTCTGATCACTTGATCAGTCTTTTAACGACGTGGTTGTTTTCTGATTCGAATGATAATCCATGAGTTCGGTTTAGTCTCATTTTGATTTCTTAAGTCTTTTACTCAAATCGGTGTTATTGGAAATGTATTACAGAGTGAAACTAATCAAAGTAAGATATCTAACCGTTTTGCTGTCACCCAAAATGCGACTGTAGATAACCCGGATCATTATTTGTTAATCGATAAAAATTGGGTGAAACAGTTAAGGGTTTTAAAAGGGTTTAACAAGAAACTTATGAAGCCAGCAATTTTAAGATGAGTACAACGAAGATAGCGTATTTAAATTGAGGAAAATCAAAAGTCTCGAACGCGAGTTCGAGCAACCAGCAAACAATCTATTTCGCTCGAGCAGCGATCTAGTGTGTTGCCTTCGCTGGTAAATCGTTCTCGGAAACGAAACCATGTCTTCGCTAAGTTTGCTAGCGAATTTAACCTGGTAATGTTGCACTTGACCCGGACTTGATGCCGACAAAGCTTATCGGGGAACTAGCGAGCTCAGCGAAGACATGAGTCCAGTGCACGAGCGATGATAGCGACCATGCCGATAATCAGTGGCTGGTCAGCCAGCGAAGTCAGCGATGATCAATCTTCGTTGACTGATCTAGTCTCTGATCCCGATAACCAGCATCAGCGAAGACAAACCATGACCTGGCAGCGAAATTAAGCATAATTTTTTTAAATTGTTCAAATTCTTTTAATTCTTTTAATCAAATATTTAATATAATCTCGTTTAATTTTTGTGAATAATGTTTTGTGAATAGTTTCTTGTGTAAATATCCATTCTAACTTGCCTCGTTTTACGTGAAATATGCAGTGTGGTGAAGAACCTTGAGTGGGATAAAACGTTGAAACATAATCAAAGCATCAACCTGGATGAAATGCCACAAGATTTTGAAGATGTAGCTAGATGGGTTCGTTCTAGCAGAATCGGCTATGCTGTGGAAACAAACGTTAAGGTTTACAAAATTCACATACAAGAATTCTGGGAAAATGCAAAACCTGAGACTATCAACAACAAAAGAGGGATAACATCAACGGTTCGCTACAAAAGAGTAGAAGTAACTGAAGACAGAATCCGCCAGGTTCTGAACCTACTAGACAATGATCAAGATCCGTTAAGCCTAAGCAAAGATGATATTCTTGATGGTTTTCGAGGAATGGGTTACGCTGGAGATTTCCGTCAAAAGAAAGAAATTAAGAGAGGAGGACTCACCAGAGACTGGAGATTCATTGTTCATGTTATTTCTATGAGTCTGGCACACCGAAAGGGTGGTTATGATGGTTTGAACTTGGAATGGTCGGCAGATATGCTAAATCTGTGTCTTAATCAGAAGTTTAATCTCTCTGGCTTAATATTCAACTATATGCTTGAAAATGTAAGTGGACCAACGTGGGCGATGTATCCAAGATTCGTTAGCTGATCAATGACCAATACAAGGATCTTCCAAACAATAGAGATCTTTACAAGTTTCACGTCCCCACAAGCCGTCAGTACACTGAAATAAAGACTAATGAATGGGTGCTGTTGCATGACTGGATGTATCGAGCTGAGAGATTGCCTCTAGTAAAGGAAGCTTATAGAAAGTACAAGGAAGCTGTTCGAGAAAAACAACAACGAGCTGCTCAAGCTCAAGCCGAAGCAGCTGCAAAAGAAGAACGCTCTAAAGGAAAAAGGAAAGAAAAGCAGGCGGCTGAAGACGAACCACCCAAAAAGAAAAGGGCACCGGAAAGCACTGAAAGATTTATGGGTGCAAGCATAAGGGCGGCCGAGTCAGAAGAACACCGTCAGCATATTAGAGATTTGAAAGATATTCACGCTTTGCAAGAAAAGGAGAAGAGAGAAAAGAGGTTAAAGCGAAAAGAGATATCAGCCTCAGAAAGACCAGAGACGGTGACTGAGGAAGTTCAATCGTTGAATGATTTCGTAGATGCAATGATTGTTGACCCCGATGAAGCTTCAGCAAGCAAGGGCCCCTCTAAAGTGTCTCCTGTGAAGCCAACGAGGGTTTCAAAGCCTCCAGTACCTCCACAAAGGGTTCGACCCTTTCAAGAACTTTACGACAAACTGATCAAAGATACTGGTCCCTCAGTTGCCAAACAAATTTGTCTGCTGAAGAATCAAGTAAACGACACGAACTTTCTGAGGGAAAAGATCAAGGATCAGAGGAAGAAAAACAAAGAAATGAATGCCTACATGGCTAAGCAATCCAAGTTCATCAGATTTCAGCAAGCGGGGTTGGAGAAAATGTATAGAATGATGAGAAACATGTGTGAACAAATGAAAGTGAAACCCAAGTTTTCCTTTGAAGAAATCTTTGACTTTGAGGGGTTCGTGGAAGAAGAAAATGCTCGAAAGGAAAAGGAGGGTGAAACTAAGAAAAAGCGTTTGGAATCGGTCGAAAAAGTAACTGAGGGAAACGAAAGTGATGAAGAGGCAGTGGATTGAGATGATATGCCGGCCAAATTTCTCGAATGGGGTCTTGACAAAGAAGTTCTCTATGAACAAGAAAATGGAAAAACCTTCTCTCCTGAGCACCCTGAATGGTTCAAGAAAGAGAGAGAACGACTCCCAGACTTTTATCAAGTAATAGCAGTAGAAAAGAGTGAAGCTACTGACAAAATCATCAGCTGGATGTACGACAATCTTCGAGGAATGTTTGTGGTGAAAAGACGTGGTGGAGTAATCCAGTATTTCCAGACCGGATTTGATCTTTTCACACTTCCCAGGTGGGATCTGCGGGAACTTGGTCGTCTGGACATATTAAACCCAGAAGAAAGAGGAATCGGGAGGGATTTCGAGCAGATAATTGCCAAAGAAAGCAACAAAGGGTTCCCTAATCATGCTCCGCAGCGTCCAAGACGCAGAGTTTCAAAAACAACCATTGATCGAGTAACTGGAAAGGGAAAAGTGACGTGGGTGATCAACCCTGCCAAAGTTGTCACAAGGATCAAGCTTCCTGAATGTGACACCCCAGGAAAACCATGCAACTTAACTAGCTTCCTCAGTAACTTCGTGCTAAATTTCGGGATGAAATTTCTTTCAACTTGGGGATGATGTGACAACCTGAGAAAAACCTCACACTAGCTTAGCGATTCAACTTATACTTACTCAATTTTCGGGACGAAAATTCTTTCAACTTGGGGATAATGTAACATCCCGGAAATTAGGCATCTTTCCTGATTCAGTTCCCATTACGTTTTATGATTTAGTTTATTTTGTAAAATATAATTACTAAGTGTGTGCGTATTATTTAAAACTCGAAACGAAACCGACCATATGGGATCGACCAAACCCAGTACGTACCCCGCCCCATTCACACTTTCGGCCCAAACGCGTCAAGCTTAATTAACAATATATACCATGTAAACATGAGAGATAATTGAGGTGTGTGCTAGCAAGCTTAATTAATTGAGGTGCATGCTTGCTAGCTTGGTTATATCTAATACACGGTAGACTTTGTCACCTAGGTGTGTGTTTGCTTGCTTATTTACCAACATAAATTCATGAGAGATAAAAGACCTACTTGCTAGCAAGCTTAATTAATTGAGCTATGAGCTTGCTGGCTTGATTCACAAACAAAACTACTTCCTGTTGTCGAGTCTAGGCATCTGATCGCAAACCAAATAATCCCTTGCTCCACTTAAATTGCTTGCGGCCCAATAAACCAACATCAAACTTGTTTTGTTTCAGCCCATATTAAACCCCAAACCGCCCAAACACCCCATCCCTTATTACGTACGTGAAATCCCTCCTAGACCCATAACCCTAGAGCGACATCAGACTTATTCCCCTCTGCTTCTCTCTAGTCGACTCAGGCAAGGTGCAAGGAGTCCTTAAAGTCCTTCGGTTTCAGGCTTTTGATCAATCCACACCATCTCTTTAACTAGGTAACAAATTTGATTGATGTTATAGTCTTGTTAACTTCAAAAATCATGGCTGCGTTTTTGTTATGTCTGGATGATTATGCTAATCAGTTGTGTCATGGCTGTGTTTATATTTGTCTTTGATGATCTTGATGTTATGATGTAAATTGGTAGTGTAGAATTCATGAAAAACAAATATGAGGGTTAGTATTACGGTTTATGTATGTATGGGTATGTATCGCTGGGTTAGGGCTGTCATGCTTGATGATATTGATGATAGTGTATGATAAATCTGGTATAAAACAATCTATGACCTGCGATAAATAATGTAGAGATGTTTATATGATGGTAAATCATGATAGAGAAACCCGGAAACATGTTTAAGTAATGTATAGGCGAAAAACAACAATCTGTGCGGCAGTTACAGCCAACTTTAAATGGCTGTAACCAGGTTATAATATAATGAAGACTGAGTTTTCTGGAGTCCACAAAGTAGAGTTAAACGGTTAAAAATCGCCTTTTCGGAGGATTTTTATTAAACTGTTTTTGATCAGTAACCAAACTGATATTTTTGATATAAAAACAAGTATTTTAACGTATACTAAGTTTACTTGGTGTTCGGTTAGTCATACGTGGCTTCCGACGCTCAAAAATGTTACCGAAACGCTAAAATAAGTGTTTTTCGACATAACTATAATGGGTTGCTCATGAGTAAATTTAATGTGTCACAATGTGCTATGTGTTTTACAATATGTGTATGATGATGTGTTAGTGTTGACAAGATTATGCGTGTTACGCTTGAGTATATGTATATATACAAATACACCAAAATAATCAAAAATAATAACTTTTCGAGAAAACTCAAAGTTATGTGAAAATTCTAAGTATCGGAGAAACTTCGGTATTTATGTGAATTTTGATTATTAAAATCATCCTTACTTTATTTAGGACGCATAAACAATTTGAGGGATTGTGTTAACATTTAAAAACACACCCAAGGTGAGTACATAGACCCCTCTTTTACTGTTTTTCAAACATTTTGGGGTGAAACACATGTGCCTACTTGTTACTTTCATGATTTCATGCTTTCATATCATATACTTGCTATGTTCATTAATACATCGATTTACATGACATTTTACGCTACGTATGTTCGTTTAGCGCATACTTAGTACATTGTTTTACATGACATATTCATGCTATGTATGTTCATCATACTTAGTACATTGTTTTACATGACATATTCATGCTATGTATGTTCATCATACTTAGTACATTGTTTTACATGACATATTCATGCTATGTATGTTCATCATACTTAGTACATTGTTTTACATGACATCTTCATGCTATGTATGTTCATCATACTTAGTACGTTGGTTTTACATGACATTTCACGCTATGTATGTTCATCATACTTAGTGCATTTATTTTTACATGACATTTTCACGCTATGTATGTTCATCATACTTAGTGCATTTATTTTACATGCCATTTTCACGCTATGTATGTTCATCATACTTAGTGCATTTATTTTACATGACATTTCACGCTATGTATGTTCATCATACTTAGTGCATTGTTTTACATGCTTACATCTTGGGTATGACATTTGGTTTGTTTAAGTGGGACCATATACATTCATTAACATTAGCTACGCCGCTCGTTAGTAGGTAATGGTACCATAGGATCTGACAAATCCCGTTATTGCACTACACCCATGGTTATGTGTGGGGGTTGTGGGTAACGACTGAATCTGATAATTTTTAACTTACCCTTTGGAGGTTTGTTAATGCGAAAACGAGTTGAACAATAATCGAGTCACACAGGTTTGAATGTTGTTAACGAGACGACCAAAAGTAGTTTCACTATTAAAACAAATACGATTTTGAGACGAGTTAAACGATTTGAAACGAGATACACAAGGTGAAACGAGTAAACGAATCAAACGATTGGTTTTGGGCAATAAGTAGCTAATGGGGCGGGTGTAGTATGATAGTATCATGGTAGATGCGCCGCTGGTACATCTTATGTATATAAGTGCTTCTATCATATTACATTGCGTGTCGTTATTTAGCTCATCAAGGAAACGATTTTGAAACAATATCACACAACGATGTTCTTTTTTTTAGAGATATAAATTATACGAGTTTTTACGAGATGTTTTACAAGTTGATTTTCAAAAGTAAATGTTTTTGGGTTAAGAATCATGGCTACGAGGTTTTATAAACTATAACCCGCTTGATTCGAGTTAGTCAATTAAGTTGCAATATTATACTCTTTTCAAAACAAAGTTTTTAATAAAGTATTGCAACACTTAAACTAGCCATGAATTCGACACTCCTATAAAACCTATGTACTCGCCAGCATTTCTTTGCTGACTAAGTTTTTACATATGTTTCATGTGTTGATGCTTGAATGACCGCTAGGATGCATGTGTCACATAGGATCTGGACGAGCCCTTAGTGACATAATAACTATGATAGACAATATAAAACTTGTTTATTCTATGTTAAGACAATGCAATGCTTAATATTATCAATAAAACGAAACACTTTTTGTATCCATGGTTGTGAAACAATTGCTTCTGTTACAACACCCCCCGATGTTTCCGCCACGGTTGTTGTCCTACGTGGTCGGGGTGTGACAGAAGAAAGTTGGTACAATTCAAACGGCACTGGAATCATAAATTTTCGACGTCGTTTACTATTTTAAATAGAATTTTTCGTTACAGTGCACTGGGCTGTCCATTTTCTGCAGAAATTGCAGGTCATGATTTCTGTCATATCTAAGGGTGTATTGGGATATAAGTTACGAAATTTAAACTGTAGGAAATATGCGAGCGAACTGAAATTCTCCAATTGGATTCACCTTGTTCGGAGACTCGGTGATTTTTAAATAAAATAAACGGTGGGCAGGGGTCAGAATTGTAACAATTCAGATCACTGTTCATTGCTCGATTTTTTACGAAAAATATGTAAACAAGTAGACTTTGAAAATTTTTCAGGAACACGCCGAGACCTTTTCACATGTCATATCTTTTTTTGGGAAGTAATTATGACTTGTAGCTATTTTATAAAAATACCCAAAAACAGCCCAGTTTTGAGTATTGAAGCTGAAACGTATTAAGTCGCAATGTGTGCATCTGATTGTCAGTTATGTTATCTGATAACGATCCAACTTGTTATATGTCAATTAAAGTGTTATGTGCAAAATCGTATGTTTTCTTTTAAATGGTTATCGATGAGATGTTTATATGGGCGTAAACTATTAACGTGAGTGCGTGTTATGTGATAGATGCGTGTAGGAACTTTTTGTTTTATTTAAAACCATTAACAAACTAAATGGTAATCATATTAGGACGTGATTGACCAACCGTGACCGTTAGCTATTTTAAGGGTTCAACCGAGCAAACCAAGGTGAGTTCACACTCTTACTAAGGCATGGGATTCCCGGGGATTGGGAATGGGTTGAATGATGGGATTGAACAATTACTCGTACTTACACGGCTACTAGACTATCTACCATGGTCCTCGGGTTAAGCAGGACACTTACGTAAAACCTACGTAAACAAGTACTTACCACTGTCTTCCGGAGTTAGGAAGGACACTTACGTAAAACCTACGTAAACTCACACATGCTACTGTCTTCCGGAGTCAGGAAGGACACTTACGTAAAACCTACGTAAACTCACACATGCTACTCTCTTCCGGAGTCAGGAAGGACACTTACGTAAAACCTACGTAAACCCCACGCGTACCACTGTCCTCGGGTACAGAAGGACACTTACGTAAAACCTACGTAAAGCTTGTATGTACTACTGTTCTCGGGTTAAGAAGAACACTTATGGTTACGATTAGTCTAGTGTATATGCAAACATGGGAAGCCCCCACTAATAGAACATACTATCGGCCTAGTAGAGCCACATGTTACGAAACAAACTTACTATTACGAACTTACTTACTGTGAACTCGCTCAACTAGTTGTTGACTCTCTGTTATATGCTTTGCAGGTTGTTAGGTATACATGGAGCTTGCACTGGGAGGCGCGGTCGTTGTGGACAAGGATGGTGATTGCTTTGATTAAACATTTGACATTTCATATTTTACTTATGTTGGGCTTTGACTCATATGCTTCCGCTAGACGTTGAATTTATACTTATGTTTTGAACACCTTTCATATGGATTGGTTTGGTTTGGTTAAATTACATTTACTTTTACTATTTACGTTGTTCTATATGATTGGTGGCTTGATCCTGGTCAGTCACGCTCCCAAGCGGTAGTACTCCGCGTGTGGATTTTGGGGGTGTGATAGATTGGTATCAGAGCCATTGGTTATAGAGAACTCGGTTTTAATAAGGGAAAAACGTTTTTATTAGAACCAGACTATAACCAGTACAGTGCTCAACGATCCACAACGACGCCTCGCTCCACGTGCAAGACTTAACATCCTAGGTAATAAGGTTTATGTTTATTGCCTACATGTTAGAATTACATAGAACTTTGCTCGTGGTGTGCTTAGATTACATTGCTCACTATTTGTTATTGCTTGAGAACACTTGTGTGCTTACTCTCTTCTGTCATCGCACTATTCGCGAACCTCTCTCACTTACGTTACATTTACTATGAAGATCATGGCAGGACGTGTTAACATGACACAAGCCCAGTTGACGGCTCTCATTAACGAACGAGTTGCTGCGGCACCTGCAGCCATACAAGCAGGAGGTATACCCTACAGTCTTAACTAGGATCTTTAGATCCTGCACTCCTAAACCAACTCTTGTGTTTAACCTTGTCCTATTCTTATCCACGATTGGTCAACACGCTCAGCCACCTGTTTGCACCTTCAAAAATCTTAAGGATTGCCGACCTAGTACCTTCAGTGGTACTGAGGGAGTTGTAGGCCTCCTCCATTGGTTTGAGAGGCTCGAAACTGACTTTGAGGTGCATGATTGTCCTGAGTCTCGTAGAGTAAAGTTAGCTACTGGAACACTCGAAGGTGCTGCATTAACCTGGTGGGAAGCACAGGTTCAAATGTTAGGGCTGGCAGCTGCTAATGCCACCCCATGGAACGAGTTTAAGGACCTAATTAAGGAAGAGTTTTGCAGTCGGGAAGACATCCACAAACTAGAGGTGGAGTTCCTCAACTTACAGATGGCGGGGTCTGAAATTGAGGCTTATACGAAGAGATCAAATGAATTAGCCACATTTTGTCCCACTATGGTAGACCCTCCCACCAAACGCATCTAGCTGTATCTCAAGGGTCTGGTGCCCGAAATTTAGAGTCATGTGACCGCAGCTAATCTTGGCACTATCCAGCAAGTCACTCGGTTTGCTCATCGTCTCACAGACCAGGCAGTAGAACAAAACAAACTACCGAAACGTGTTAAAGCTACTACTACATGTGCTTCTAGTGACAACAAACGCAAGTGGGATGGAAACCTGAACAAGGGATTAATCCCGGTTCAGCCTCTAGCGCAGCAGCAAAAGATAGATGACTACCAGAGTCCCAGTCAGCAGTTTTCTGGTGGTAGTGGGCAGAGTGGATATCGAGGAAATCATCCAAAGTGTAACAGATGCAATAGGCACCATAGCGGTCAGTGCAACAAGGCTCGTAGTCAGAGGTGTCTCAAGATAGGTCATGAAGCTAAGGATTGTCGAAGCTCACGTCCTGTAACTCAAGAACAGCAACGGCCGCCTCAATCTCCACAGAATCAGCAGCAACAACAGAGTTTTAAAGGATGTTTTCAATGTGATGCTAAAGATCACTACAAGAGACATTGTCCGCAAATAAACCAGGACCAGACTCAGAACCACGGCCATGGAAACAGGGACGACAATGGGGATAGAGTTGGGGGAAACAATGGAAACAATGACGCCGGGGCCGCGTGTACGTGATTGGTCAGGGTGACGCAAGGAGCGATCCTAACGTATCAGTGGGTAAGTTTCTTCTCGACGACTTTTATGTTACTGTCTTGTTTGATTCAGAGGTGCATACCAGTTATATGTCCTTGAAAGTTAGTCAAATGTTAAAACGTTCACCAACTCCCTTAAACACCCAACATGTCGTAGAGTTAGCTAACGGTAAAAGACTAGAGGCCACGCACATAGTTCAGGGTTGTAATCTTATCCTTGCTGGTCAGACGTTCTCTATCGACCTAATTCCTATAGTTCTGGGCAGCACCCATAGCTCGCGCACCGTATCGTTTAGCTCCAACCGAACTAGATGAACAGTCAAAGCAATTACCAGAGCTCTTGGATAAGGGCTTTATTCGTCCTAGCTCTTCGCCTTGGGGAGCTCCAGTATTATTTGTGAAAAGAAGGATGGCACTTTCAGGATGTGCATAGATTACCGCGAACTGAACAAGGTGACAGTGAAGAACCGCTACCCTCTTCCACGCATTGACGACTTGTTCGACCAGCTGCAAGGGTCGAGCTACTACTCCAAGATTGATCTAAGGTCAGGTTACCATCAGCTGAGAGTCCGGGATGAGGACGTCTCCAAAACAGCTTTCAGAACTCGCTACGGCCACTACGAGTTTCTAGTCATGCCGTTCGGGCTAACGAACGCGCCTGCAGTTTTCATGGATCTTATGAACAGGGTGTGTAAACCCTATCTAGACAAGTTCATAATTGTTTTCATCGACGACATTCTGATCTACTCCAAGAGTCAGGAGGAACACGAGCAGCACTTACGACTTATCTTGGAACTTCTTCGAAAGGAACAACTGTACTCCAAGTTTTCAAAATGTGACTTCTGGCTTCGTGAAGTTCACTTTCTAGGCCATGTGGTAAACAAGGATGGGATTCATGTTGATCCATCCAAGGTAGACTCGATCAAGAACTGGCCTGCACCGCGTACACCAACGGAAATACGCCAATTCTTGGGTTTGGCGGGTTATTACAGACGGTTCATCAAAGACTTCTCAAAGTAGCATGCTGCATGTTAGCCCTACTGCGTCCCTTATGACACACAATTGTTTAACTATTTGACAAGAGGTGGTCAAACCCCCTTTCTCATTTTTCATCACCATGCTATGACAATCGTATATGCGTTCTATCTATTCATACGCTTACCTCGACATGACGTCGCTATCTGACCCTCTGTACGCTGGGTTGTACGTCAACATTCACGAAGACCTCGCTCGAACGAACCCAGGTTTAGGAGAACTATACCCACGCATCCCTGTTGACGAACCTTATCATCTCCACGGTCGTCATCACCAGAAACGAAGCAGTCACAATCACACGCATTCATCGTTTTGTAACTCGAAACCCTACCAACCAAATTTTGTTTTGGACAAGTGATATACTTCCGGGACCGTGATGCAACGAACTTCCCTTTTGTGTCGTGCCGCCATACATCACTACTGGAATTGCTTCTTGACAACAGATTTCTTGGTTGAATTCTTCAGTTATTGTTGGACCCCTGTTTTCACTCGATTCTTTGTATGAACCTCACTAATTTACTGTCTCTTCGATCGGCAACTGATATAATGAAACGCTAACAACCATAACACAAGATTTCTTTCCCCATCACCCTGTTGGGTGGATGATTCTTATCTCACTTCGATCTACACCTTCGTATGCCTAACCTGGCAAATGGATGCTTTTTGATGACAGGATAGCCTTCGGGGCACTCGTGAACGGAGATACGGATCACTCAACCTACCCAAAGAACTCGGCGGAGTTCACACCGTATTCCATGTGTCAAATCTAAAGAAGTGTCTTCAATATGAGACCCTCATAGTTTCTCTCAAGGAGCTCACTATCGACGATCAGCTACGATTCGTCAAGGAACCAGTAGAAATCACTGACCGATACGTTAAGGTTCTCAAGCGCACCAGAATATCTTTTGTTCGAGTTCGTTGGAACTCCCGTCGGGGCCCGGAGTTTACCTGAGAACGAGAAGACCAAATGAAACACAAGTATCCCCATTTGTTCGGGAAAAGTGCAACCACTACTGAGGCTAAAGCTACTGCGGAATTTCGGGACGAAATTCCAAATCAACGGGGGGATAATGTGACACCCCAGGAAAACCTTGCAACTTAACTAGCTTCCTTAGTAACTTCGTGCTAAATTTCGGGATGAAATTTCTTTCAACTTGGGGATGATGTGACAACCTAAGAAAAACCTCACACTAGCTTAGCGATTCAACTTATACTTACTCAATTTTCGGGACGAAAATTCTTTCAACTTGGGGATAATGTAACATCCCGGAAATTAGGCATCGTTCCTGATTCAGTTCCCGTTACGTTTTATGATTTAGTCTATTTTGTAAAATATAATTACTAAGTGTGTGCGTATTATTTAAAACTCGAAATGAAACCCGACCATATGGGATCGACCACACCCAGTACATACCCCGCCCCATTCACACTTTCGTCCCAAACGCCTCAAGCTTAATTAACAATATATACCATGTAAACATGAGAGATAATTGAGGTGTGTGTGCTGTGACAACTCGTACTTTTGACTCACTGTGTGTAACGTTATATGCTTACGTGAACCATATTATTTGAATGAATACATGATATGTTATGTTTATGTGATATGTGTGTATTATATACTAGTATAGTGAACGAGCCAAACCGCACACTATAACCCGATCGTACAAGACTAACCGGTCACACAAGCCCATTTGGGCCACACCTTGTACGCGGACCCATAGGGCACCCGAGTTGGGTTCGGCCCACTTGTTTTGTACGCAAACAAACACCCACCTAGGGGTAGTTCTCTCATTTGTCACAAAACACAACACACACAAGAAACCCTAGATCTCTCTCTCTCTCTCTCTCGTTTGCTTGGAACCCGACGACACAAGACCTTCCTTGTTCGGATCACCCTTTCCTGCCATTAATCGGTTAGTATGTTTATGTTTGTATTCATGGTTAAAGATATGATCCATATGAAATTGCTCATGTCCATCAGCTTGTTCTTGATGTGTATACCGAATGATTTTAATGGATTTGTATGGTTATTATGATTGGTCATGTTATTGAATGATACTAGGTGTTAATCGGCTGTGATTTGATAAATGATATAGTTGTTATGTAATCGGCTCTTATGTGTAAGTGCTAATGTTCATATGAATCGGATAGTTTAGAGGTTATAAGTTATGTTCATGAAAATCGTTATGTTACTGTTCGTATGTTTAGTTAGGGTTCATATGAATTCATAATAGATTTGCTTGTTTGATCGAATAACACATGGATGGAAACTGTTAATCGTTGATTGATTTTGTGCAAGTTTGGAAACCACGAAACTGATTCCATGAAACATGGAAATCTGTTACACGTTGATAGACTTAACACGGTTGCGAGTCGAGACCGTGGTTGCGAGTCCAGTTGCGACTCGGGATCTCACACCAACACAGCAGCACGAACCGAAACCACGGTTGCGAGTCCCATTGCGACTCGAAACCAGACCATGACAAGCCGAGACCACGGTTGCGAGTCCCGTTGCGACTCGAGACCGGACCATGACGAGTCAAAACCAGCTCTTGCGACTCGAAGCCCCCTGTTGCGACTCGAGATCGCTGGTTGCGACTCGAGACCAGTTATGCACGTACACTGTTTTGGACCTACGCTGTCACGGGCCCAACCGATTGGGCCAAGTAATTGGGCTTACGTACTTGACTGCTAATTGGACTGTTATGTTATTTGGGCCGGGAACTATGGGATCTCATCGGTTGGACCGCACAAGGATGTTGGGCTTGTGCGAGTCCAAGTCTTGCATACGGTATACTATTAAAGCGTGTTTGATTGAATACGTGTTACCATGACTTATACGTGCTCGTGACTTGTTGGACTATGTGTAAATATACGTGTATCATTTGAAGTTAAAACCTGACTTGTACAATAACCATGATAGGACGTGGTTGACCACTTACTAGCTTACCTGTACTTTATGTGTATCTGCCGAGCAACCCAAGGTGAGTTCACACTCTTACCAAGGCATGGGATTCCCGGGGTGTTGGGAATGGGATTGAAAGGATAAGGTTGAATAGATTCATACGGATACCATTACTAGACTACCATACCATCTTCCTCGGTTGTGCAGGATACATACGTAAAACCTACGTATACTTAGGCTACACGCTATCCTCGGTTGTGAAGGATATTCACGTAAAACCTGCGTGAACGGATACTCACTACTGCCTCGGTTGTGTCAGGCACTTACGTAAAACCTACGTAAACCCTCACGTACCCTATCCTCGGTTGTGAAGGATACTTACGTAAATCCTACGTAAACTTGTACGTATTACTGTTCTCGGTTGTGAAGAACACTTATGGATACGCATAGTCTAGTGGATTGATAACATGGGAAGCCCCCTCCAATAGGAACCTATACTGGCCCAGTAGAGCCACTTAATACTCATGAACGTACTATTACGCATTTACTTTCTGTGAACTCCCTCAACTAGTTGTTGACACTCTGCTGCATGCCTTGCAGGACCTTAGGTACATTATGGAGCTTGCACAGGGAGGAGCAGGTCGTTGTGGGATACGGATCGTGAACGATATTTGAACTTATAACTTATTTGGGTTTTCATTATTATGCTTCCGCTACTTAAAACAAAGTTTGGTTTTGAAACATCAATCATGTCGTGATGAATTACTTTATCTACTTTTATTATTAAATGCTATGTTTGATATGATTGATGGCTTGATCCTGGTCATGTCACGCTCCCAAGCGGTGATACTCCGCGTGTGGGTTTTGGGGGTGTGACAGATTGGTATCAGAGCCATTGGTTATAGAGAACTTGGTTTTAATATGGGAAAGCGTTTTTATTAAAACCAGACTATAACCAGAACAGTGCTCTCAACGATCCACAACGACGCTTCGCTCCACGTGCAAGACTCGACATACTAGGTAATAAGATTTATGATTATTGCCTGTTTGCTAGAATTGCTTAGAACTTTGCTCGCATTACTCTTAGATACACATGACTCTATTACATGAGAATACTTACGTGCTTACACTTTTCTGTCATCGCCCTACTCGCGAACCATTCTCACTTACGTTACTTTTACTATGAAGATCATGTCTGGACGGATTAACATGACTCAAGCCCAGCTAGAGGCTCTCGTTCAAGCTCAAGTTGCTGCGGCACTTGCAGCTGCTCAAGCAGGTAGTATACCCTGCAGTATAGACTCATACTAGGATCCTTAGATCCTGCATTAACTCTCGTATTTAATCTCATCCTATTCGTACACAATAGGTCAACACGCGCAGCAACCTGTCTGCACTTTCAAGAACTTCATGGACTGTCGTCCAAGTACCTTTAGTGGCACTGAAGGAGCAGTTGGACTCCTCCACTGGTTTGAAAAGCTCGAGTCTGTGTTCGAGATGTGTGAATGCCCTGAGGCTCGCAGGGTGAAATACGCCACTGGCACGCTAGAAGGAATAGCACTAACTTGGTGGAACGCCCAAGTTCATATTTTAGGGTTGGCAGCTGCTAACGCCACGCCCTGGAATGATTTCAAGGAACTGATCAAGAGGGAGTATTGTACTCGGGAAGACATCCATAAGCTGGAGGATGAGTTTTACCATCTGAAGATGACTGGATCGGAAATTGAAGCTTACACCAAAAGGTCAAACGAACTGGCCGTACTGTGTCCAACTATGGTGGACCCTCCGATTAAGCGCATTGAGTTGTATCTCAAAGGGTTGGCGCCAGAGATCCAGAGCCATGTTACTTCGGCTAATCTTGATAACATCCAGGATATTCAACGCCCCGCTCACCGCATCACAGACCAGGCAGTTGATCAGAACAAACTGCCTAAACGTATCAGCGCTACTGCTACCGTTACTACTTCAGCTACTCCTACTACTCCCAGTGACAGTAAGAGGAAATGGGATGGGGATTCCAGCAAGGGATCAGCTTCAGTTCAGTCTCAGGCCCAGCAGCGAAAGACTGACAGTTATCAGAGTCCCAGCCAGCATTCTTCAGGTAATCACAGGCAGGGCGGATATCGAGGGAACCTCCCAAAGTGCAACAATTGCGGCAGACACCACGGTGGCCAGTGTAACAAGGGTCGCTGTCAAAGATGCCTCAAGATGGGTCATGAGGCTAAGGATTGTAGAAGCCCTCGTCCTGCGAACCAGAACCAGCAGCAGCCACAAGCACAGCAGAATCAGCAACAGAGCAACAAAGGATGTTTTCATTGCGGCGCAGAAGGGCACTTCAAAAGGCACTGTCCTCAGCTGAACAGGAACAATAACAACAACAACAATAACAATAATCAGGGCAATGGCAACAACAACAATGGGGGAAACAACAACGGCAACGAGGCAAGGGGTCGTGCATTCGTACTAGGTCGAGGCGACGCAGTGAACGATCCCAACGTGGTTATGGGTAAGTTTCTCCTCGATGATATTTATGTTACTGTTTTATTCGATTCGGGTGCGGATACAAATTATATTTCTGTGAAAGCCAGTAAATTGCTAAAACGTACATCAACACCCCTAAGCACCAAACATGTCGTAGAACTAGCTAATGGTAAGAGTCTCGAAGCCACGCAGATAGTCAGGGGTTGTAGTATTGTCTTAGCCGGTCAGACTTTTTCCATCGACCTCATTCCCATAGTCTTGGGAAGTTTTGATATCGTTATTGGGATGGATTGGTTATCCCAACATCAGGCAGAGATCATATGCAGCGAGAAGATTATTCGCATTCCCCGTTCTGGTCAAGAACCTCTCGAAGTCCAAGGCGACAGGAGTGGTGCAGTGGTTGGCATCATCTCTTTCTTAAAGGCTCAGAAGTGTTTGCGGAAGGGTCACACCGCAATCTTGGCACTCGTTCCAGATGCGTCAGTAAAGGAAAAGAAATTGGAGGATATTCCAATCGTACGCGACTACCCTCAGGTATTTCCTGAAGACTTACCTGGCTTACCGCCTCACCGTCAGGTTGAATTTCAAATCGAGCTCGCTCCAGGAGCAGCACCCATAGCTCGCGCACCATATCGTCTAGCTCCATCAGAATTGGAAGAACTGTCAAAGCAACTACAAGAGCTCTTGGAAAAGGGTTTCATTCGTCCAAGCTCTTCGCCTTGGGGAGCTCCAGTACTATTTGTGAAAAAGAAGGACGGTACGTTCAGAATGTGCATCGACTACCGTGAACTCAACAAGGTGACGGTGAAGAACCGTTATCCTCTTCCACGCATAGACGACTTACTCGACCAGTTGCAAGGGTCGTGTTACTATTCGAAGATAGACCTGAGGTCAGGTTATCATCAGCTGAGAGTCCGGGAGGAGGACGTCTCCAAAACCGCATTCAAAACTCGTTACGGTCACTACGAGTTTCTTGTCATGCCGTTCGGGTTAACGAACGCGCCTGCTGTATTTATGGATCTTATGAACAGGGTGTGCAAACCCTATCTTGACAAGTTCGTCATTGTTTTCATCGACGACATTCTGATCTACTCCAAGAGTCAGGAGGAGCACGAGCAGCACTTACGCCTTATTCTGGAACTCCTTCGGAAGGAACAGCTATACGCTAAGTTCTCGAAATGCGACTTCTGGCTTCGTGAAGTCCATTTTCTAGGCCACGTAGTGAACAAGGATGGGATCCATGTCGATCCATCCAAGGTAGACTCGATCAGAAACTGGCCTGCACCACGTACTCCAACGGAAATACGCCAATTCTTAGGTTTGGCGGGTTACTACAGACGGTTTATTAAAGACTTTTCAAAGATTGCTCAGCCGCTTACACTACTGACACAGAAGGGTGTCACCTACCGTTGGGGCAACACGCAGGAAACTGCTTTTCAGTACTTAAAGGATAGACTTTGCAGTGCACCTATCCTCTCTTTGCCAGAGGGCACAGACGATTTCGTAGTATATTGTGATGCATCCATCCAGGGTCTTGGGTGTGTATTGATGCAGCGGGATAAGGTTATTGCTTACGCTTCGCGCCAACTAAAGATTCATGAACGGAACTACACGACGCACGATTTAGAGCTGGGAGCTGTTGTTTTCGCGCTTAAGATATGGCGACACTACCTGTACGGTACCAGGTGCACGATTTACACCGATCACAGGAGTCTCGAGCATATCCTTAAGCAGAAGGATTTGAACATGCGTCAACGAAGATGGGTTGAACTACTGAACGATTATGAATGCGCTATTAAGTACCATCCAGGCGAAGCCAATGTTGTGGCTGACGCCCTCAGTCGGAAAGACACTCTACCACGACGCGTGCAAGCGCTACAGCTTACGATTCAGTCTAGCCTTCCTGCACAGATACGAGATGCTCAAGTAGAAGCATTGAAACCCGAAAATGTCAAAGCTGAAGCCTTACGCGGCTCACGAGAACGAATGGAACAGAAGGCAGACGGCGCCTACTATGTAACGGGGCGTATTTGGGTCCCACTTTATGGCAGTCTACGCGAACTTGTGATGGACGAAGCGCACAAGTCTCGCTATTCGGTACATCCAGGGTCGGACAAAATGTACCACGACATCAGAACTACTTATTGGTGGCCTAGCATGAAGGCCCACATCGCTACTTATGTCGGCAAGTGCTTGACCTGTGCGAGAGTCAAGGTTGAATACCAGAAACCAGCGGGCCTACTTCAGCAGCCTAAGATACCTCAATGGAAATGGGAAGAAATTTCCATGGATTTCGTTACAGGCCTACCTAGATCCCAGCGTGGGAATGATACCATATGGGTGATCGTGGATCGACTCACCAAGTCTGCACACTTCCTAGCTATAAAGGAAACGGATAAGTTATCCACTCTCGCAGACGTCTATCTTAAAGAAGTTGTTTCGAGGCACGGAGTGCCCACCTCCATTATTTCGGATCGCGATGCATGATTCACGTCAGAGCTATGGCAAGCGATGCATAAATCTTTCGGCTCACGGTTAGACATAAGCACAGCATATCACCCTCAGACGGATGGGCAGTCTGAGCGAACGATTCAAACACTTGAAGACATGCTTCGGGCGTGCGTGATTGATTTCGGCAACGGCTGGGAAAAGCACCTCCCTTTGGTGGAGTTTTCATACAATAACAGTTATCACACCAGCATACAAGCCGCTCCATTCGAGGCATTGTACGGACGTAAATGACGGCAGCACGCGACCGTCAGAAAGCCTACGCGGATAAGCGTAGAAAGCCATTGGAATTTCAGGTCGGGGACCGGGTTTTACTTAAAGTCTCACCCTGGAAGGGTGTGGTTCGTTTTGGCAAACGGGGCAAACTAAATCCGCGATATGTCGGACCGTTCGAAATCATTGAGAAAATAGGCAAGGTAGCCTACAAGTTGAACCTACCAGCTGAACTCGGTGCAGTTCACAATGTATTCCACGTGTCGAATCTGAAGAAATGCCTATCAGATGAGACCCTTATCATTCCTTTCAAAGAACTCACTATCGATGAGCGGTTGCAGTTCGTCGAGGAACCAGTTGAAATCACGGACCGGGATGTGAAGGTCCTCAAAAACAAGAGAATCCCTCTTGTTCGAGTACGTTGGAACTCCAAACGTGGCCCAGAGTACACCTGGGAACGCGAAGACAGGATGACAGAAAAGTACCCCCAGTTATTCGAAACCAATGCAACCACTACTGAGGCTGAAGCTACTACTTCGGAATTTCGGGACGAAATTCCAGATCAACGGGGGGAGGATGTGACACCCCAGGAAAATCAGTGAACGATTGAACTTACCTAGCTTCCTCAGTGAGTGCATACCAAATTTCGGGACGAAATTTCTTTTTAGTTGGGGATAATGTGACAACTCGTACTTTAGACTCACTGTGTGTAACGTTATATGCTTACGTGAACCATATTATTTGAATGAATACATGACATGTTATGTTTATGTGATATGTGTGTATTATATACTAGTATAGTGAACGAGCCAAACCGCACATTATAACCCGATCGTACAAGACTAACCGGTCACACAAGCCCATTTGGGCCACACCTTGTACGCGGACCCATAGGGCACCCGAGTTGGGTTCGGCCCACTTGTTTTGTACGCAAACAAACACCCACCTAGGGGTAGTTCTCTCATTTGTCACAAAACACAACACACACAAGAAACCCTAGATCTCTCTCTCTCTCTCTCTCTCTCGTTTGCTTGGAACCCGACGACACAAGACCTTCCTTGTTCGGATCACCCTTTCCTGCCATTAATCGGTTAGTATGTTTATGTTTGTATTCATGGTTAAAGATATGATCCATATGAAATTGCTCATGTCCATCGGCTTGTTCTTGATGTGTATACCGAATGATTTTAATGGATTTGTATGGTTATTATGATTGGTCATGTTATTGAATGATACTAGGTGTTAATCGGCTGTGATTTGATAAATGATATAGTTGTTATGTAATCGGCTCTTATGTGTAAGTGCTAATGTTCATATGAATCGGATAGTTTAGAGGTTATAAGTTATGTTCATGAAAATCGTTATGTTACTGTTCGTATGTTTAGTTAGGGTTCATATGAATTCATAATAGATTTGCTTGTTTGATCGAATAACACATGGATGGAAACTGTTAATCGTTGATTGATTTTGTGCAAGTTTGGAAACCACGAAACTGATTGCATGAAACATGGAAATCTGTTACACGTTGATAGACTTAACACGGTTGCGAGTCGAGACCGTGGTTGCGAGTCCAGTTGCGACTCGGGATCTCACACCAACACAGCAGCACAAACCGAAACCACGGTTGCGAGTCCCATTGCGACTCGAAAACAGACCATGACAAGCCGAGACCACGGTTGCGAGTCCCGTTGCAACTCGAGACCGGACCATGACGAGTCGAAACCAGCTCTTGCGACTCGAAACCCCCTGTTGCGACTCGAGATCGCTGGTTGCGACTCGAGACCAGTTATGCACGTACACTGTTTTGGACCTACGCTGTCACGGGCCCAACCGATTGGGCCAAGTAATTGGGCTTACGTACTTGACTGCTAATTGGACTGTTATGTTATTTGGGCCGGGAACTATGGGATCTCATCGGTTGGACCGCACAAGGATGTTGGGCTTGTGCGAGTCCAAGTCTTGCATACGGTATACTATTAAAGCGTGTTTGATTGAATACGTGTTACCATGACTTATACGTGCTCGTGACTTGTTGGACTATGTGTAAATATACGTGTATCATTTGAAGTTAAAACCTGACTTGTACAATAACCATGATAGGACGTGGTTGACCACTTACTAGCTTACCTGTACTTTCTGTGTATCTGCCGAGCAACCCAAGGTGAGTTCACACTCTTACCAAGGCATGGGATTCCCGGGGTGTTGGGAATGGGATTGAAAGGATAAGGTTGAATAGATTCATACGGATACCATTACTAGACTACCATACCATCGTCCTCGGTTGTGCAGGATACATACGTAAAACCTACGTATACTTAGGCTACACGCTATCCTCGGTTGTGAAGGATATTCACGTAAAACCTGCGTGAACGGATACTCACTACTGCCTCGGTTGTGTCAGGCACTTACGTAAAACCTACGTAAACCCCCACGTACCCTATCCTCGGTTGTGAAGGATACTTACGTAAATCCTACGTAAACTTGTACGTATTACTGTTCTCGGTTGTGAAGAACACTTATGGATACGCATAGTCTAGTGGATTGATAACATGGGAAGCCCCCTCCAATAGGAACCTATACTGGCCCAGTAGAGCCACTTGATACTCATGAACGTACTATTACGCATTTACTTTCTGTGAACTCGCTCAACTAGTTGTTGACTCTCTGCTGCATGCCTTGCAGGACCTTAGGTACATTATGGAGCTTGCACAGGGAGGAGCAGGTCGTTGTGGGATACGGATCGTGAACGATATTTGAACTTATAACTTATTTGGGTTTTCATTATTATGCTTCCGCTACTTAAACAAAGTTTGGTTTTGAAACATCAATCATGTCGTGATGAATTACTTTATCTACTTTTATTATTAAATGCTATGTTTGATATGATTGATGGCTTGATCCTGGTCATGTCACGCTCCCAAGCGGTGATACTCTGCGTGTGGGTTTTGGGGGTGTGACATGTGCTAGCAAGCTTAATTAATTGAGGTGCATGCTTGCTAGCTTGGTTATATCTAATACACGGTAGACTTTGTCACCTTGGTGTGTGTTTGCTTGCTTGTTTACCAACATAAATTCATGAGAGATAAAAGACCTACTTGCTAGCAAGCTTAATTAATTGAGCTATGAGCTTGCTGGCTTGATTCACAAACAAAACTACTTCCTGTTGTCGAGTCTAGGCATCTGATCGCAAACCAAATAATCCCTTGCTCCACTTTAATTGCTTGCGGCCCAATAAACCAACATCAAACTTGTTTTGTTTCAGCCCATATTAAACCCCAAACCGCCCAAACACCCCATCCCTTATTACGTACGTGAAATCCCTCCTAGACCCATAACCCTAGAGCGACATCAGACTTATTCCCCTCTGCTTCTATCTAGTCGACTCAGGCAAGGTGCAAGGAGTCCTTAAAGTCCTTCGGTTTCAGGCTTTTGATCAATCCACACCATCTCTTTAACTAGGTAACAAATTTGATTGATGTTATAGTCTTGTTAACTTCAAACATCATGGCTGCGTTTTTGTTATGTCTGGATGATTATGCTAATCAGTTGTGTCATGGCTGTGTTTATATTTGTCTTTGATGATCTTGATGTTATGATGTAAACTGGTAGTGTAGAATTCATGAAAAACAAATATGAGGGTTAGTATTACGGTTTATGTATGTATGGGTATGTATCGCTGGGTTAGGGCTGTCATGCTTGATGATATTGATGATAGTGTATGATAAATCTGGTATAAAACAATCTATGACCTGCGATAAATAATGTAGAGATGTTTATATGATGGTAAATCATGATAGAGAAACCCGGAAACTTGTTTAAGTAATGTATAGGCGAAAAACAACAATTTGTGCAGCAGTTACAGCCAACTTTAAATAGCTGTAACCAGGTTATAATATAATGAAGACTGAGATTTCTGGAGTCCACAAAGTAGAGTTTAGAAATACAATTCAAACGGCACTGGAATCATAAATTTTCGACATCGTTTACTATTTTAAATAGAATTTTTCGTTACAGTGCACTGGGCTGTCCATTTTATGCAGAAATTGCAGGTCACGATTTCTGTCATATCTAAGGGTGTATTGGGATATAAGTTACGAAATTTAAACTGTAGGAAATATGCGAGCGAACTGAAATCCTCCAATTGGATTCACCTCGTTCGGAGACTCGGTGATTTTTAAATAAAATAAACGGTGGGCAGGGGTCAGAATTGTAACAATTCAGATCACTGTTCATTGCTCGATTTTTTACGAAAAATATGTAAACAAGTAGACTTTGAAAATTTTTCAGGAACACGCCGAGACCTTTTCACATGTCATATCTTTTTTTGGGAAGTAATTATGACCTGTAGCAATTTTATAAAAATACCCAAAAACAGCCCAGTTTTGAGTATTGAAGCTGAAACGTATTAAGTCGCAATGTGTGCATCTGATTGTCAGTTATGTTATCTGATAACGATCCAACTTGTTATATGTCAATTAAAGTGTTATGTGCAAAATCGTATGTTTTCTTTTAAATGGTTATCGATGAGATGTTTATATGGGCGTAAACTATTAACGTGAGTTCGTGTTATGTGATAGATGCATGTAGGAACTTTTTGTTTTATTTAAAACCATTAACAAACTAAATGGTAATCATATTAGGACGTGATTGACCAACCGTGACCGTTAGCTATTTTAAGGGTTTAACCGAGCAAACCAAGGTGAGTTCACACTCTTACTAAGGCATGGGATTCCCGGGGATTGGGAATGGGTTGAATGATGGGATTGAACAATTACTCGTACTTACACGGCTACTAGACTATCTACCATGGTCCTCGGGTTAAGCAGGACACTTACGTAAAACCTACGTAAACAAGTACTTACCACTGTCTTCCGGAGTCAGGAAGGACACTTACGTAAAACCTACGTAAACTCACACATGCTACTGTCTTCCGGAGTCAGGAAGGACACTTACGTAAAACCTACGTAAACCCCACGCGTACCACTGTCCTCGGGTACAGAAGGACACTTACATAAAACCTACGTAAAGCTTGTACGTACTACTGTTCTCGGGTTAAGAAGAACACTTATGGTTACGATTAGTCTAGTGTATATGCAAACATGGGAAGCCCCCACTAATAGAACATACTATCGGCCTAGTAGAGCCACATGTTACGAAACAAACTTACTATTACGAACTTACTTACTGTGAACTCGCTCAACTAGTTGTTGACTCTCTGTTATATGCCTTGCAGGTTGTTAGGTATACATGGAGCTTGCATTGGGAGGCGCGGTCGTTGTGGACAAGGATCGTGATTGCTTTGATTAAACATTTGACATTTCCTATTTTACTTATGTTGGGATTTGACTCATATGCTTCCGCTAGACGTTGAATTTATACTTATGTTTTGAACACCTTTCATATGGATTGGTTTGGTTTGGTTAAATTACTTTTACTTTTACTATTTACGTTGTTCTATATGATTGGTGGCTTGATCCTGGTCAGTCACGCTCCCAAGCGGTAGTACTCCGCGTGTGGATTTTGGGGGTGTGATACTGAAGAAGTTCCTGTCGCCCTCAATGATTTCAAGAAATGGTTTTACGACAGTAGGACTGGTGAAGCTGTAATAAGATCCAATGAAAATGTGGATATTCGTATTCTGGATCCGATGGATGTTTTTATGTTTGGGCTCTCAGATCTAACAGTATTGAACGCTAGTCGTATAAACGTGGGAGCTGGTAATGCAAACATGGAGGAGGCAGCGTTATTTCAGAGAGCGGTGGAGCGAGCCTGGAAGTTGAATAGGGAAATATTGGATCTGGTAGACAAGATTGAAAAGAGGAAAGAAACTGATGAAAAGAAGAAGGAAGCGAGGAAGAAGAAGAAACATGAACGCAAGAAAGAGAAATCTTTTGCTTCAACAACCGAACCCACCACAACATCACCACCTCCGGCCTCATCCACATATGAGGCCACTATGGAGGATCAACCTATTTGTGAAGCTGTAATTACTCGAGAAACTCCTGATGCACCAATCGAGACTGAGGCACCACCAGAAACAACAACGAACGAAGAAAATCCAACAGAGCCTGAAAAGCCAGCTACAGAGAATCCAGCGGTCACAACTGAAGAATGAAAAGACAAGTATGCAACGATCTAGGGGGATATTGTTAGAACTGTTGAGATCGTTGATACTTGTGCTGGATTAGTTTAGTCATAGTTTGTAGCTATTTTGAATGTACAAGGGCTTATTTTGTAATTCTCTAAAAGTAAAGTTCCTGACCTAGTGTAGATAAGATTCCAGCAAATTTATAAATTTACTGGCTGATCAGGAACACTATATATAGCCCATACATTGTAACCAACTCAAGCTTTTGGCTCACTTAATGAATATTGGTGTTGTTACATTCTAGTGTTGATCTTGTGCTCAAATCTGATATCCAAGGTGTTTCATTGCTTTATTTTATTGTTTGGATTCAATACAACACGTGTTGTATTCATTTATCCATTAGCTTCACCTTCATCTTTGATCTTTCTTAACTTTTCATATCTCAAACACCTAATCAATAGGTGTTTTGGGTTAAAACAACCAACCACTGTGATCCGGATTGATATTGGGATCTACGATATCGTGTTTTATAAATTTAAAACCTGACTAACGTGTAAAAAGGGCTAAGAATATACATAAAAACCTATAACACCACACGCGCATCAGTTTAGCAAAGGAAAGAAAAGCTGAGCCACATTGACTTGGTCCTTTCGAGAGCCTATCTTGAGTTGGATCAGTTGTATATGGGCTCAAGTTATCATCAGAAATGAGTGGTGTACATGATGTACTATTCGGATGCATTTGAATAGGTGTATAGTGGGTGATACACTAATTTTGCGCTTTGTAAAGATTATTTGAGAGATAAACGGAGGTTTATCGAAGCATCGAAGAAGCAGTGCGTATAGCCAGAAAAGTTATGTTACTAACCGGAAGGGAGATTTCAGCATTCCAGTAATATCTACGATTTATAGGTCATGTAATCGGAGGATACCCGAAACGGTGGAACTTTGACTTGAATCTCCTTGATTTAGAGCTTGTGAATGTTAGACCCTGGAGAGGGTGGAGAGCGTTGAGACGTGAGTTTAGGAATCGAGGACGTGTGTAATATAGATGTATAAGGATTCTTCGTAAGAATCCAAGTTTCTCGCAGAAACTATAAGACTATATTCAATAGATTCGTTTTTGTTAATCTTATTTAGTGCGAAAACAAAACCTGTAGAGTAAAAATTTCGGGGACGAAATTTTCTAAACAGAGGGAGACTATGACACCCGGCTTTTCAGACCGTACCGTACAATTGTAATACGTGTTGTGAATAGGTAACAGGGCTATATTTGACTGGTTATGATGTTTATATGTGAAATTTTGTGTGTTGGTAAGATGAAACTTTGATAAAAATTATGTTGGCAACGGTAAGATAAATGCTTATCGCGTAACGGTTAAAATGCGAAACGAACGTCGGTGACCACCCGATCAGTTTCAAATCCTAAAAATAGTCTGTTATGATTAGAATAAATATTTTCATCATATTCGTGAGGAAAAATAAATTAAAACACTAAGAAACTCTATTTTCCGAGTTTAAGTGCGTATCGCGCGATATAGCGCGTATACCGACAAAACACTGTCAATACAGCCAGTCAAGGCAACTGATAATCATTTTAACAATAATTTATAATTTTATTCTTATAGAATGACAAAAATAAATAAACACGCTTAAATTCCTATTTTTGCGATTTTAAGCGCGTACCGTGCAGCACAGCGCGCATACTGCCAAATACCGACAAAATAGCCAGTCCGGGTGAACAAAATATTGTCCCGTAATATTTTGGCAGGTTTATTTTTATAGAGCGTTAAAAATAATTTAAAACTCACTAAAACGGGTTTAAAACGCTAGATAAAATACCCGGTATCCAGTAAAATACCTGTTTTAACACTAATTTACATATATATGTGTATGTATATATAATGTATGTGAGGGGAGGGCTAGGTGGTGGCATGTAGGGCTACCTCCTTCTTCTTGATTCTTCCAACATGCCACATGTAGCATTTAGAGAATGATTGTGATGATTAAAAACCTTACCAAGCTTCCATAATCTTTCATTCTCCAAGAAAACCTTTTCAAAAATCACAACTCTCTCTCTCTCTCTAAAATTCTTGGCCGAACACCCCTTAGAACACCCACATTCTCATTTTCAAACTCAATCTTGAAGATTCATATCCCTTTCAAGTTGATTTCAAGCTAAAATGGGTGTTTAAAAGTGATTTCAAGGTGTTTCAAGCAACAATCAAGACCCACATCACCAATCTTTACAAAAAATCATTCAAGAACTTGAAGGTATAAATTTATTCTAAAAAACTTGTTTTGATTCTTGATGTTCTTGATAGTGATGGAAGTTTCTCTTGATCTTGAGCTTAATCACAAACTTGAAACATAAAACAAATGGGTTTTATTTTGAATGAAATAAAATGGATGTGTATATATATGTGTATGTATGGCCGTGCGTATGTGTGTATGTGTAGGTGTTTGTGTTTTTGATTTTTGTTGAAAGATTCTTGAGTTACATGATTACTTAAAAAGTAGGATTGCATGTAAGAATCAATGTGTGTCATATAAGAATGTTCTAATGGTGATTTAAGATTTGAAAGTGACATGATGAAAAGTGAATTTTTGGTGGTTTATATGTGTGTATGTATTTCGTGTATATGTATGTATATATGTACGCATGCATGTCAAAATTTGTCATATGTTCTTAAATGTGAAGGATATTAGTATTTATGTATGAATGAGTATGAATGATTGGATGATCATGATGATGTGTGTGTTGTGTTTTGTAAGAACATGATATTAATGTGTTCTAGGGTATGATTAGATTATAAATGATGTTGATGATGTTGTATGAGTGCATTAGATGCACATATGTGCACATGCATGGTAATTGTTAGGACCGGTTTTGACTCTGAAACGATTGTGAACCAAACGTGTGACGTGCGGAATCCGTACACGAACGTGACCGAACACACGAGACGTAATTATAACTGTGATTCTTTGATAGATCTGAAAAGATACAAGAACCGTGAATCACCTTGGAGCACTTTCTCTCTCTAGCTTCTCTCTCTAACACTAGAGCTCTCCAAGTCACAAATGGCCAAAAGTTCTAAAGTCTAACACTAAGACTCCTATTTATAGATGTTGCGAGTTCACATGGACTGGCTTTGCCACTTCATATGAAGTGGTCACTTCATATGAACTGGCTTTTCTAGTTCATGTGGACTGGTCAACCAACACTAAAAAGACTTGTTTTCTTGTGTTTCTCGCTACGGCTCGGATTGACGAAGGCGATAGACATAAATGCACTAACAATAATATGAAAGCATGAAATGATCATTTGAGCATGATTTGATAAAAATCAATTTTGATCAGATTATCAACCCTAACATAAAGTTATTTTGAAGTGTTTAATGATAAATAAATTTGTCATAATGTTTGCTAGCTTTGCATGTTGTACTTGGTGCATTAAAAGTTATAAAATACGTGAAATCGCATGATTTATGTGAGTTACACAAAAACTGCACTAATCTGATTATAACCACTATTTTAATCAGTAAATAACATGTATTGTGTTAAAATATCAAGTCGTTTCGAGTTGGGATGGTTATGGTAACGTTTCACGCAAAACTATGCGTTAAAAGGGTCAAAAATCGGCTTTTCGGGTGATTTTTGTAAAACTCATTTAGATCAGTGAATAAACTGATGTTTTTAGTTTAAAAACAAGTATTTTAACTAATTTTAAGTTTACTTGGTGTTTGGTTGGTCATACGTGACTTCCGGCGCCCGAAAACGTTATCGAATCGCTAAAATACGCATTTTTCGATGAACACTAGTAAGGGTAAATTTTGAGTGAACCTTATGTGATAAAATGTGTTAAGTGATTTAAACATGTAAATATGATAATATGTTAAGTGTTAATTTGATAATGGGAAATTTAGACTATGCATGTATGCATGTACGTTTTGTGCGGTAGAAACGATAAAATTGCGTTAAATATGTAACTTGTTTGTCGAGCATGAAATTTGGTACATATGAGATGTTTTATGTAATTTGCTTTAAAAATGACAAAATAGATAAGTTAGTAATATTTCGCGTGTTCGGTGTTAAATTCTATGAACGTTTATGTATATATATTACGACGCGCAAATCGTAGATATATTGCATATAAACGAGAGAGTTAACGGATTTACACAATAATGGTCACCAATAAAATCGTTCAAGTCGCAAAAATCATATATATATATATATATGTGTGTGCGTGTGTGTGTGTGTATGGACTCATATATATAGTTCGTATTGTCTAGCTAAAATACGAGTCTGAAAGTTGACGCAATAATTTAATATACAAAACCTGGGCAACATATATATTACAGTTGTCGGATTGATGAACCGGCGGAATGCCCATGGATTTTATTAAGTAAGTAAAATGGACTTTCTAAAATTTATATGGATGTTTTCAAATAAACACCTAATCAGAAAGTTTTCCTTCGAATAAAATTTGTTGTAAGTAAATACGTGAACTCACCTTCCTTTGTGTTGACACTTGATTTTAACGTGTTCTACAGGTACTTGAGTTCGGCTTCGGGAAATCATGGCGTATCTTGTGTTTGATGATGCATGTTGTTTTGTTTAAATATGTTGGACAACTTTTAAACTTTCTGGGAGTTTTGTAATAAGATCCGCGAGGATCAAAGACATCTTAACTATGTGGTTGTGTCGTGTCTTAAAAGGTAATGTTTAATAACTTATGTTTAAAATAAATCAATATGTCCAACAATAAAATGCATCGCTCGACAAGATATAAATGGGCACCAACTTCTGTCTCCACTACGTTTAATATTCCGCTGCGACGTTTTTGGGGTGTGACAATCAAAACTTTTTGTTTTGATATCAAACCTGTTTTCTAACTTAGGTAAACATGTTTTAACATGTTTAGCTTGTCACTTTTAGTCTAGTGCTTGTATAGGGTCGTTAGTCAAGCGGTCTTAACCACCGCTTAGACCTTCGAACCCGACCTGTTTGGTCGATCATTAGGATCCGACCAAGTATGATTTGTGACCATAGTTCCATAGGGAATAACCTTCCGAGGTTATACCTTATGGTCACTTAGTTTAATTAGTTGTATGATAGGTAGTTTATATGCCTTAGGAAAATGACCAAAATGCCCTTTTCATGCATAATTGAATTTTGAGCATATGTAACCTAACATTTGTCACTTAAACTGATTATGCAATATATTTAAACATTTTTAGGCATATAATACGTGTCATAGGACTAGTTAGGCGCCTCGAACGCGCGTTTGCACGAACGACGCGTTCAAGTAGCATAAGCTACCTTAATGGGTCGTAACGGGTCGTAAGCACTTAGGATAGGTTCCGATTTAGAGTGTAGGCTTTGTTAAACCATATCACATGAGTTCCAATACACATTTGGTTTACAAGACCTCATTCTATCCTATCTTCCGATTTAGGTGCGATTTATTAACTAGCGATTCGATTACTAGGTGCTACTTGAATTCCTTGGTTTACTCGAGCTTTGCTAGTTCATTAGATCGAGGATACTTTGCACTTCGATGTGAGTACATAGTTCCCCTCTTTTACCGTTTTTGACTGTGTTAGGGTGATTCATGTGTGCTAAACGATTTCGAGCTTTCTAAACAAATGCTATGGTTTATATTAAACACAACAATTTCAATTATATGAACTATTGAACCACTGGAACTATGTGAACTATTGAACCACTGTAACTATTGAACTATTGAACCACTGGAACTACGAGAACTATGTGAACTATTGAACCACTGGAACTACTGATCTATGCGAATTATTTGATCTATTTGAACCATTGGAACTATTTGATCTATGTGAACTACTTGAGCTATTTGAACCATTGGAACTATTTGATTCATGTGAACTACTTGAACTATTTGAACAATTGGAACTATTTGAACTATTAAACGATTGGGTTATGGTAAGTGATTAGGTAACGGGGCGGGTGTAATTTGATAAAAGCATGGTGGATACGCCGCTAGCACTTCCTATATATAAGTGCTTTTAACACATTACATACCGTTGCGTTATCTAGATCACTTGGTCGAATGTTTTCAAAACGAAGTTACACTACAAGGTTTTCTTAACGATATAAACCATATGAGTTTTATTACAAAAACGATTTACGATTTGGGTTACATAAACAAATGTTTTGGGTTAAGATTCATGGCAACGAGATTTTATAAACTATAACGAACTTGTTTTGAGTTGGTTAATCATATTGCAATACCAAACACTTTTCAAACAAGGTTTTCAACTATCAACTTTTGTAGTCTAACGAGGTATTGCAACATGTAAACAAGCCATGAGTCCGATACTCTCACAAAGCCTATGTACTCGCTGGCATTTTTATGCTGACGTATTTTCACATATGTTTCAGGTACCATAGTTTAATAATGTTGGATGATGATTATGATGCCTGCTCACATAGGATGGACGAGGCCTTAGTGACTTAATAACAAAGAAAGACAATTGTTCATATTTTGTTTCTGATTTCAATACAATGTAATAAACATAATTCAATAAAACGGAACTTCAATCCATGTGTTGTGAAAACAATGATTCTGTTACGACACTCCCCGACATTTCAGCCGTGGTTTGTTGTTTTAACGCGGTCGGGGTGTGACAGAAGAGTTGGTATCAGAGCTCATGGTTATAGGGAATTAGGTTATTAGTAATGCTTTGACCTAGACTATAACCTTCCTAGGACCCTAACACAAGTTACCTTGTGTTTAGTCTTAAAACAATACCGTTGCCTATCTTTAGGTGACAGCCACAACAAGAACACGAAATATGAATCCGACTTGAAAACTAATCATCTCTTCTTAGAAGATTTGTTATAAGGTTTTGAACCTTCAAAGTTTTCAAAATCATGTCAAAGTTTGGGTCTTATTAATGTGAACACGTGCAATCTAGAAGGGTGGGTGCCTGTATCCCGAGTTTTCTGTCTAAGGCTGGAGTATTCATACAAATCCACATAATCGGACCAGTCACTCTTACCTGGGAGCTCTTGGGATGAGTGTCTACTTATAGGCTAAAGCATGTCTTCGCGATACATTATAAGGACCTATTTACTTTGTTCAGCTTCTGTACGTCATTTGTTTGTTCGAGGTAACAAATGAATGATCGCCTTCCTTATGTTTCGCCGATGCTTCATTAGCATTCAGCTTTGAATATCCGATAACATCTCACTTGTTTTCCCTCATATTTTCCACTATCTTTAGGATGTCTTCTCATCACAGCGATGCTCAAAGGACCAAACTGGCTGCTACAATTGCCCAACAACTAAGCATGATACTTTGTGGGACCATTAAGTTAGTTGTCGCCGTGTCTCATCTCAAGGATGAAACTACTCCAGAGGCATCTAAGAAGACGAAAACCAAGCCCTCAAGAAAGTCAAAGAAGCGTAAGGCTTTACAGAACTTCGTTAGGGCTGCCCAAAACAATCACACTGCACCCAACCAACCAGCTCAACCCCTTGCTAAGAAGCCATACAAGGGAACTACTCCTTTGTGCAATCAATGCAACCGTCATCATCTGAATCAAACACCATGTTTCAAATGTACCCACTGTGGACGATGGGGACATTTGGTTAAGGCATGCCGTTTTGCAATCCAAAACAAAACTGATGCAAATCCTGCTGCTGCTCAAGCACCATACCCACCTGGATCGTGCTACAATTGTGGTGAGATGGGCCATTTCTGAAACAATTGCCCAAAGCTTGCTAATGCAAATCCAGCACAAGGATGAGCATTCGACTTACTAGAAGACAATGTTGTTTAGAAACAATCAAACTTTATGTATAATTTTCTTTTGTTATCCAAGTCTTTGAAACAAATATTTTGGTTTATAAATAAATCTTTTATTTACATTACGATGTACAAATGTGGTTACATGTATGAACAACATATCCCCTACAATACCAACGATCAAGGAACCGTGTTCCTTGCAAAACAAACTACTCTCGAAATTCTTCCATTTTGTGATCGCTTGTGATCTCCATAAAAATCCTAAGTACTCATTTCTTCTAAGAAACAAAGTATAAGGTGCAAGTAACAACTCTGGACGAATACCCAAAGTACCATTTTAAATCCTTAATAGGATACCCAAGGGTACTTCCGTAAGCCCTAGATTGGTCTTACATATCATGTCTTCCTGACTTCACGATATTTTACACAGCATATGATTTCAAAAGATTATGCATGTTTTCAAAAACCTCATACATACTTTCAAAATCATCTCACATGGTTTTAAAACATTTCATAAAAATGTTTACCTAATATACTTAGTACATGATTTCAAAAACATTACAAAAGGTTTTCAAAAACATATTTTAAAACAATTCCAAGCATAGCTTTCAAAAACAATCTGCCCATATGTTGCCTTAGCATACGTGGTACACGATTTTCAAGAACACCCTGCTTTGTATGCTAGCTTTGCATGTTTGGCATAATGATTTCAAGGATCCATTTGCTTCATATGTTGTCTTGGCATATCTAGCACCTTGATTCCATAAACACTATACTTCGTATGTGGTCTTAGCATACTTAGTACCAAGTTCCTAAACTTCTCTCGCTACAAATTCCAAATCCTTATAGAATCTTCTTCATAACTAGATCCTCGTGGATATTTAAAGCGCAGAATCAAAATCCTTAATTGGATTTTTTGTGTGCTTTAATACGAATGTTACGATTCCTTATAAATGAAATCGAATTTTTATTAGATTATCCTATCTTTGCAGATGAATTCTTAAGGATGTTGAAGTCCATTGACTGGATTCCTGGTGTACTTTGAATACCCATGTACAAATCGACAACAAGTTAACAGCAATTAATAACAAACTGATAACGAATTTATAACCAAGTGAACAATTATGTGCTTATGTGTTTATGTGTTAACCTAATCAAAGTTATCTCGAGATTGTTCAACAAATTCTATCCCCTACACATTATAAGACAAACTGTGCGGACTGTGCAAGGAATTACATAATTATTGATGCATACATAATTATGGAACTTAGTGCACAGAAACCACAACAAGTTTTGTCATGTATCAATCTAATCAAGAAACAAAAGTAAACTATATTCATTTCCATTTCTAATGAAGTACCCGCTGAGGAAAAATGAACTAGCAATTCATTTTTCACTTCTGAAAGAAATATCCGCTGAGGGAAATGAATACTCTATTCATGAACCGTGTTCATTTTCATCTCTTATGAAGTACCCCCTGAGGAAAATGAATTATCCATTTATTTTCGCTTCTGAGAAATATCCGCCGAGGAAAATGAACAAATTCATTTTCATTTCTGATAAAGTACCCACTGACGGAAAATAAACCATCCGTTCATTTTCGCTTTTGAAGAAATACCCACTGAGAAAAATGAATAAATTCATTCCATTTCTGACAAAGTACCCACTGAGGAAAATGAATTGATCAGTCATTTTCACTTCTAAAAGAAATACCCACTGAGGGAATGAATAATCCTGCATTAATTTTGTCGTTTTCATTTCTAATGAAGTACCCACTGAGAAAAATGAACCATCCGTTCATTTTCACTTCTGAGGAAATATCCATTGAGGAAAATAATTAAATCCATTCCACTTCTGATGAAGTACCCACTGAGGAAAATGAATCATCCATTCATTTTCGCTTCTGAAGAAAAAAATCCATTGGGGAAATGAATATCTTATTCAATAATCCTTCATTTCCACTTCTGACGAAGTACCAATTGAGGAAAATGAATCATACATTCATTTTCACTTCTGAAGAAATATCCATCGGGGAAATGAACATCTTATTCAATAATCCTTCATTTCCACTTCTGATGAAGTACCCATTGAGAAAAAATGAATCATCAATTCATTTTCGCTTCTGAAGAAATATCCATTGGAAACGAATAACCTATTCATCTTTCATCTCCATATCTGACGAAGAATCCATTGGAGAGAATGAATCATCCATTCATTCTCGCTTCTAAAGAATAGCCATTAGAGATATGAAATACAAATCCTTACGAGATCTTTCTGTCTTAGTAGTTAGATTCTCAAGAGATATTCGTAGAACTACTAGTTAGTTTGATCTTTATCATTAATCAAATCATCCGTTCCCACTTCCTACTTTATCTAAGGAAGCACCCACTAGGGAACGGTAAAGCTACGCCTTGCATGGAAATCCTTGACGGGTTACTCTATGCAAATAGATAATGCCCTAGACTCCCTACAAGATAATTGTGTAACACAACGTTACAGACAGACTCCTACGAATATATTTCGGGATGAAAGTTCCTAAAGTAGGGGAGAATGTGACATCTGTGCATCTACGACCATCATACGAATACAAAACCAGTGAAATATTGTGTTTCATACTTGGGATTTGTGTAGATATGTGTATCGTTTGCACATATCAATTCTTGTTCTATTTCGAGCTTTACATCGCTTTCTAGAAAGTTTTACGCGAACTGATGCGTAAACGTAATCAGTTTAATGCAACAAACACTTCGGAACAGTGACATAGACTTAACATACCTTAAATAACCTTTACATAACTTAGAAATAAGTTTTGGAGGGTTTAGTGTGTCGAAAACAAGTTTGTTCGATCGCAGGGACTATTTGCGTCAAACTGCGAAACTATGCTGATTTGTATAGTAACGAACATTCCGAAACTTTATCATAAGTTAAACATACCCTAAATATCCTTTACATAGCTTAGAAATAGGCTTTGAGGGGTTCGGTATGCGAAAATAAACTTTTTGATCACATGGGGACTAAAAGCGTCAAAAAGTGCATAAGTTTGCATTTTCGCGCATATCTCACGTTCTGAACATATCCGGACATCCAAAAATTTTTGTAATCATTAAAATATTTTATTTTAGTGATTGGAATGCAAAAATACCCTTCGTCGTGTAATTTGGATCGTTTTCACGTCCGTTCGAGTTTTCGTCGTAATAAACCGAACAACGAGACCATACGACCAAACAAACCGACATCCGAGATGTTTTCAAGCATATTTTAAGTTCCCTATACTTTAACTTCATTGTGGAGCCTTTAAATGGGGTTAACAGGGCTTAAACGTGTCGAAAATGCATCAAAAACTGAGTTTTGGACATGTAGGGACTAAAACTGACAATCTGTCAAAGTTTCTAGGAGGGGCGCGTAAGACCCTGTGTGGATCTACGTGGCCCGCGACAGACTGCCAGTATAAAAACAATGAATCTGGTCCTTTGAGCTGGTTTTGATGGTTTTGATCCCTGTTTTGGAATACCAATTGATGGTTTTTTATGTCCCCTTGTATTGTAAACCATGGGCAACACTTGCATGGTCCAGATCAAAGCACTAATTACGAGAAACGATCCTAACGGTTCTTGAAATTCTATAAATACCCACTTGATTTTCTTGGATCGTCGTGTGACCCTAAACAGTCAGTATGAGTAGTTCATCATCATTTACAAAGGCGGAATCAATGCAAACAATGTCAAACAGCTTGTTCCTTTTCAATTCTTTTCTATTACTGATTTCCTGAGCTTTTACACGTTCAAATGACAAACGGACAGCACCTCGACTCTGAACATATGACCTGATTCCGCTCCAAATGAACACACACAACTCCTATATATAGTATTCCTGATTCCGCTTGAAATGACTCCAAGCGAAACATGATTTCGCTCCAAATAGTTCAAGCGAAATCAACAAGAAAGTTTCAAGCGGAATTATATAACTGATTTCGCTTGAAATGACCTAATCTCATTTCAAGCGGAATTACCTGTAATTTCACACTTTCTTGATTTCCAAGCCCTGATATATCTAGTTCTAGACATAAGACTCGATTAAGGCAAAGTTAACAGACACTAAATGCACCAACACATTTTCTTTCATTCTTCACATTTGATCTGAAAATTGCTCTAAGTTGAAGCCTTAGCTTCATACCTGAGTATTTTAGATCAAACCTTCATTGCTTGGACCCTTTGTAAGTTTCTTTCATGCTTGTTATTGCTTTTCAAGCATAAAAGTTAAACAGTGCTTGACTTTCTGCTTTGACAAGTTTATGGTCAACACAAAGTTCGTTTGAACTTTGCAACGTGAGTGTAATCATGATGGTTATAGTCCCTTGTGACTATACCTACTGATAACCACGTCGATTAGTCGAAGTGACGAGTCAAAGTTTCGGTCAAAATACGTGTTTATGCGTATTTTGCATCGAAGCTATTTTCGGGTATCAAAACATTTTGTTTTGATATCAAACCTGTTTTCTAACTTAGTTAAACATTTTTAACATGTTTAGCTCATCACTTTTAGTCTAGTGCTTGTATAGGGTCGTAAGTCAAGCGGTCTTAACCACCACTTAGACCTTCGAACCCGACCCGTTTGGTCGATCATTAGGATCCGACCAAGTATGAGTTGTGACCGTTGTTGTATAGGGAATAACCTTCCGAGGTTATACCTTATGGTCACTTAGTTTAATTAGTTGTATGATAGGTAGTTTATATGCCTTAGGAAAATGATCAAAATGCCCTTTTCATGCATAATTGAATTTTGAGCATATGTAACCTAACTTTTGTCACTTAAACTAATTATGCAACATATTTAAACATGTTTAGGCATATAATACTTGTCATAGGATTAGTTAGGCGCCTCGAACGCGCGTTTGCGCGAACAACGCGTTAAAGTAGCATAAGCTACCTTAATGGGTCGTAACGGGTCGTAAGCACTTAGGATAGGTTCCGATTTAGAATGCAGGCTTTGTTAAACCATATCACATGAGTTCCAATACTCATTTGGTTTACAAGACCTCATCCTATCATATCTTCCGATTTAGGAGTCGATTTATTAACTAGCGATCCGATTACTAGGTGCTACTTGAATTCCTTGGTTTACTCGAGGTTTGCTAGTTCATTAGATCGAGGATACTTTGCACTTCGATGTGAGTACATAGTTCCCCTCTTTTACCGTTTTGACTGTTTTGGGGTGATTCATATGTGCTAAACGATTTCGAGCTTTCTAAACAAATGCTATGGTTTATATTAAACACAACAATTTCAATTATATGAACTATTGAACCACTGGAACTATGTGAACTATTGAACCACTGGAACTATTGAACTCTTGAACCACTGGAACTACGAGAACTATGTGAACTATTGAACCACTGGAACTACTGATCTATGCGAATTATTTGAACTATTTGAACCATTGGAACTATTTGATCTATGTGAACTACTTGAGCTATTTGAACCATTGGAACTATTTGATTTATGTGAACTACTTCAACTATTTAAACAATTGGAACTATTTTAACTATTAAACGATTTGGTTATGGTAAGTGATTAGGTAACGGGGCGGGTGTAATGTGATAAAAGCATGGTGGATACGCTGCTGGCACTTCCTATATATAAGTGCTTTTAACACATTACACACCGTTGCGTTATCTAGATCACTTGGTCGAATGTTTTCAAAACGAAGTTACACAACAAGGTTTTCTTAACGATATAAACCATACGAGTTTTATTACAAAAATGATTTACGATTTGGGTTACATAAACAAATGTTTTGGGTTAAGATTCATGGCAACGAGATTTTATAAACTATAACCAACTTGTTTTAAGTTGGTTAATCATATTGCAATACCAAACACTTTTCAAACAAGGTTTTCAACTATCAACTTTTGTAGTCTAACTAGGTATTGCAACATGTAAACAAGCCATGAGTCCGATACTCTCACAAAACCTATGTACTCGCCGACATTTTTATGTTGACGTATTTTCACATATGTTTCAGGTACCATAGTTTAATGATGTTGGATGGTGATTATGGTGCCAGCTCACATAGGATGGACGAGGCCTTAGTGACCTAATAACAAAGAAAGACAATTGTTCATATTTTGTTTCTGATTTCAATACAATGTAATAAACTTAATTCAATAAAACGAAACTTCAATCCATCTGTTGTGAAAACAATAATTCTGTTACGACATTCCCCGACGTTTCCGCCGGGGTTTGTTGTTTTAACGCGGTCGGGGTGTGACATTCCATAACATAAAAATGCGTATATATTGGTATGTATATTAATTATAAAATTGTATTGCATCACAACTGTTAACAATCCCATAAACACACAAACACGTATAAACAACAGTCACTATTATACATATAAACGTCGTCGTACAATAATAAAATTTGGCACATAGGCTTAACCCACTAAGGATCAGTGCTTGTAACATGCAAGTCAAAATTTGTCACTATAGTGACCTACACACAGTAACAACGTCTAGTACAAGGAACAAACAGCGTCACGCATCACCATCTCGACATAGGCCTACAACTGCCTAGTGCTTGATGTGATGTCAAAAGATATATATTCATATGTACAACACCCAAACAAAACCCATCGTCAACAGCACCAACCCTACTGGCACATAGATATAGTAGAGTCTCCGTACATCCCTGACGATAACCTGTATATGCCATGGGCTACAGAAAAGTCAAAAACGCATGTTGTATACATATAATGCACTCGTAGATGAAACTTCGATGGTGCGCGTCCTCCGCCCAAGCGGAGGTGAGTGCTACGATCTGATCAGATAAATACCCTATCCAGCTAGTAACCTGGGAAGAAAATGATGGTTCCCCCTGCTATGCGGGTAAACCCCACATGGGTGGAAAAGATGCGCCTGCTGGTCGTCATGGCTCACCCGTCTCATACCTGTGTAGTGGGGAAGAGAACGTGGGTCCTGGCATGCGGTCAATAAATTGTGTCGTCAATAGGGTTCTCGGTATAGTAGGGTAGGACTAACAGGTGAATTAGGTGGAGTAAATGCAGGAATCGAAGTACGGACCCTCATCCGGGCCGTCTGCCAAAAATTCACTACAGGAGGGTTTGGTGGACTACGAGGGACTGAGGTATATGGGGTAGGGGGTTGTGGAGTGGTAGTAGGAGTAAGACTCCGTCGGTCTATACCCGGGTGGTAGTATGGGTCGAAAGTGTGACTGTACGCGGCTGAAAATGGCTGAGGATGTCGGGGGGAATGGTATGTGCTGGTGGCCTCGGTCCTACGTCCCGTATGAGATCGAGGGGGTAGCTATCACACCTGTAACCTGACAAGTCAGGTTCATCGCTGGGTAGCTCGAAGCCAACTGCTTCATCCTCTTCTTCCTCCTCTGCCTCTGATTCTACCTCTTCCGGATCCGTGTCCGGATCCATCGATGGGTCCTCCTCAAAACTCTCACTCTTGTAGCTCGACATCGCACCTCTCACAAGCTATAATATTAATACATTCTAATTATTGTGAAGTGTGCGTACTGGACATACATAGAATTATACAGATAAGTACACGTTTGCATCAAAGTTCAAATATATATTTTTATCAACATATATTTTTGTGTTAGTGCTCGTGTTTGCTTCCTGACCTCTCTTAATGGCGTTCATAGAAATCCCAAGTACAAGCAGATAAATTATTATGTTCCAGACTGTGACAACTCGTATTTCAAACCCACTTTGTGTAACATTACGTGTTTATGTGAAGCTATATGATTGAGTTAATGAATGATATATTTGATACGAATGACCCGATCGCACAAGATGCACGACCGCACAAGCCACTTTGGGCCGCACCTCTTGTTTTCGGAACATAGGCAACCCATTAAGGGGATTCGGCCCACTACACTCATACGAATAACATTAGGGGTTAGAGTATACTCCTCACTTGTTACAACACTCATACACACACAAAACCCTAGTGTCCTCTCATTCTTTCTCTCAACCTGACGGCAACAACTCTTGGCAACCGAAGATCTTCTAGTTTTCGAATCACTCTATCTTCGTTGGAATCTAACCGGTTAGTAATTACCTTTGTTGCTTCCATAGTGATTGATACCTAATGTGTTGTTTACGCATATGCTTGTTCTATGATATGTTTCTATGCTTAGACTAAACCGGTTAGGGTTACATTAGTGATGTTATGCCAAGAACCGTATGTGATTGTTTGTAAATGGTGTTGCACGGTTGTTAATTAAAATGATGTTATACTATATGCTTTCGGATTGATTCATGTGATGATAAGGGTGATCATGTGCAACCGGGTGTATATCTATAAATCGGACCAAATCAATGAATTGTTAGTTATTGTTATGCTTTGAATTATGATTAGGGTTCATAAGATTTGATGTTCGGAATCCCTGTTTGATCGATATTATGCTAACCGATTTGTTGGAATTATGTTAATTGCTTTGTTATTGGAAACCGATTTAACTGTAGTTGATTTTGTTAAGTGGTTACAAAATATGGAAACTGTTGAATTGATTTGCAAATAATGATTGTAACCGAATAAGCATAAAATCCGGTATTTAAATCTAGTCGCACAAGACTTCTTGGGCGTACAAGAAGTCCATTCGCACAAGAGTCCCAATCGCACAAGGTGCATAGTCGCACAAGCCTTGTCTGTCGCACAAAACATCCTCAATCGCACAAGGCTTGACTGGATCACACAAGATGTAATGTTGTTTAACTATTGGGCCTCAAAGCCCAAAGACCAATCGCACAATGTCACTTATATATGTTATCAGTTGGGCCGAACCAGCCCAAATCACATCGCACAACCCATCCAGTCGCACAAGGTTACTGGACCGCACAAGTGTTATGTTTGTAACTGTTGGGCCGGGTGAGTAGTTGGGCTGGGTTAGTCGGATCGCACAACCCATATCGGATCGCACAAGATACGTGTGGGTTACCTGATTCGGGCTGAGAATGTTATTGGAATTATTTTTATTATTGAGCCCAATCGTTTAATCGCACAATGTATGATTTTGTTATGTTCTTGACTGTTTATGTTCAATACGTGTTTGCGGTGATACATAAGTGCATTATTTTAGTCAAGACCTGACTTGTATGGTAACCCTGTTAGGACGTGGTTGACCACCTTTAGTTCAAGAACCCCTTTCTGTGTATCTACCGAGCAACCCAAGGTGAGTTCACACTCTTACCAAGGCATGGGATTCCCGGGGTGTTGGGAATGGGATTAAAAAGATAAGGTTGAATAGATTCAATACGGACACTATTACTAGACTACCATACCATCGTCCTCGGTTGTGCAGGACACATACGTAAAACCTACGTATACTTAAGCTACTCACTGTCCTCAGGTTGCGAAGGACACTCACGTAAAACCTACGTGAACAGATACTCACTACTGCCTCGGTTGTGTCAGGCACTTACGTAAAACCTACGTAAACCCCCACGTACCCCTATCCTCGGTTGTGAAGGATACTTACGTAAATCCTACGTAAATTTGTACGTATTACTGTTCTCGGGAATGTAGAACACTTATGGTGACGCATAGTCTAGTGGATTAATAACATGGGAAGCCCCCCACCAATAGAAACCAATATCGGCCCAGTAGAGCCACATGTACATACGGACTTACTGTTATGCTTTTACTTACTGTGAACTCGCTCAACTAGTTGTTGACTCTCTGCTGCATGCCTTGCAGGACCTTAGGTACTAATGGAGCTTGCACAAGGAGGAGCAGGTCGTTGTGGGCAAAGGATCGTGAATGATTATTAAATACTATCGACATTTCAAACATTAACACTTATGTTTGGGTTTATACATTATGTTTCCGCTACATTTACTTATGTTGGTTTTGATAAACACCTTTCGTATTGATGGATAACTTTTACTATTTAACTACATGTTCAATATGATTGGTGGCTTGATCCTGGTCATGTCACGCTCCCAAGCGGTGATACTCCGCAGGTGGATTTTGGGGGTGTGACAGATTGGTATCAGAGCCATTGGTTATAGAGAACTTGGTTTTAATATGGGGAAAACGTTTTTATTTAAAACCAGACTATAACCAGAACAGTGCTCTCAACGATCCACAACGACGCTTCGCTCCACGTGCAAGACTCAACATACTAGGTAATAAGGTTTATGTTTATTGCCTGCATGCTAGAATTGCATAGAACTTTGCTCGTAGTATGCTTAGATTACACTGCCCATTACTTGTTATTGCTTGAGAACACCTACGTGCTTACGCTTTTCTGTCATCGCCCTACTCGCGAACCATTCTCACTTACGCTACTTTTACAATGAAGATCATGTCTGGACGAATTAACATGACTCAAGCCCAGCTAGAGGCTCTCGTTCAAGCTCAAGTTGCTGCGGCACTTGCAGCCGCCCAAGCAGGAGGTCAACCAGCAGAGCAACCAGTCTGCACTTTCAAGAACTTCATGGACTGTCGTCCAAGTACATTTAGTGGCACTGAAGGAGCGGTTGGACTCCTCCACTGGTTTGAAAAGCTCGAGTCTGTGTTCAAGATGTGTGAATGCCCTGAGGCTCGCAGGGTGAAATACGCCACTGGCACGCTAGAAGGAATAGCACTAACTTGGTGGAACGCCCAAGTTCAGATATTAGGGTTGGCAGCTGCTAACGCCACACCCTGGAATGATTTCAAGGAACTGATCAAGAGAGAGTACTGCACTCGGGAAGACATCCATAAGCTGGAAGATGAGTTGTACCATCAGAAGATGACTGGGTCCGAAATTGAAGCTTACACCAAAAGGTCAAACGAACTGGCCGTGCTGCGTCCAACTATGGTGGACCTCCAGTTAAGCGCATTGAGTTGTATCTCAAAGGGTTGGCGCCAGAGATCCAGAGCCATGTTACTTCGGCTAATCTTGATAACATCCAGGCTATACAACGCCTCGCTCATCGCATCACTGATCAGGCGGTGGATCAGAACAGGCTGCCTAAACGTATCAGCGCTACTGCTACCGTTACTACTTCAGCTACTCCTGCTACTCCCAGTGACAATAAGAGAAAATGGGATGGGGATTCCAGCAAGGGATCAGCTTCAGTTCAGTCTCAGGCCCAGCAGCGAAAGACTGACAGTTACCAGAGTCCTGGTCAGCACTCTTTTGGTAGTCACAGGCAGGGCGGATATCGTGGGAACCTCCCAAAATGCAACAACTGCGGTAGACACCACGGTGGCCAGTGTAACAAGGGTCGCTGTCAAAGATGCCTCAAGATGGGTCACGAGGCCAAGGATTGTAGAAGCCCTCGGCCTGCGAACCAGAATCAGCAGCAGCCACAAGCACAGCAAAATCAGCAACAGGGCAATAAGGGATGTTTTCATTGCGGTGCCGAAGGTCACTTCAAAAGGCACTGTCCTCAGCTGAACAGGAACCACAACAACAACAATAACAACAATCAGGGCAATGGCAACAACAACAACGGGGGAAACAACAACGGCAACGAGGCAAGGGGTCGCGCGTTTGTGTTGGGACAGGGTGATGCCAGGAATGATCCCAACGTCGTTATGGGTAAGTTTCTCCTCGACAACATTTATGTTACTGCTTTGTTTGATTCGGGTGCGGATACAAGTTACATGTCTTTGAAAATGAGTAAAATGTTAAAACGTACATCCACACCCCTAAACACCAAACACGTCGTAGAACTAGCTAATGGTAAAAGTTTAGAAGCCACACAAATAGTCAGGGGTTGTAGTATTGTCTTAGCCGGTCAAACTTTCTCCATCGATCTTATTCCCATAGTCTTGGGAAGCTTCGATATCGTTATTGGGATGGATTGGTTATCCCAACATCAGGTAGAAATCTTATGCAGCGAGAAGATCATCCGCATTCCCCGTACTGGTCAAGAACCTCTCGAAGTCCAAGGCGACAAGAGTGGTGCTGTGGTTGGCATCATCTCTTTCTTGAAGGCTCAGAAATGTTTGCGGAAGGGTCACACCGTAATCTTGGCACTCGTTTCAGATGCATCAGTGAAGGAAAAGAAACTGGAGGATATTCCAGTTGTACGCGACTACCCTCAGGTGTTTCCTGAAGATTTACCTGGATTACCGCCTCATCGTCAGGTCGAATTTCAAATCGAGCTCGCTCCAGGAGCAGCACCCATAGCTCGCGCACCATATCGTCTAGCTCCATCAGAATTGGAGGAACTGTCAAAGCAGCTACAAGAGCTCTTGGAAAAGGGCTTCATTCATCCAAGCTCTTCGCCTTGGGGAGCTCCGGTATTATTCATGAGAAAGAAGGACGGTACTTTCAGGATGTGCATAGACTACCGGGAACTGAACAAGGTAACGGTGAAGAACCGTTATCCTCTTCCACGCATAGACGACTTATTCGACCAGTTGCAAGGGTCGTGTTACTACTCCAAGATAGACTTGAGGTCTGGTTATCATCAGCTGAGAGTCCGGGAGGAGGACGTCTCCAAGACGGCATTCAGAACTCGCTACGGTCACTACGAGTTTCTTGTCATGCCGTTCGGGTTAACGAACGCGCCTGCCGTATTTATGGACCTTACGAACAGGGTGTGCAAACCCTATCTTGACAAGTTCGTCATTGTCTTCATCGACGACATTCTGATCTACTCCAAGAGTCAGGAGGAACACGAGCAGCATCTACGCCTTATTCTGGAACTCCTACGGACGGAACAGCTGTACGCTAAGTTTTCGAAATGCGACTTCTGGCTTCGTGAAGTCCACTTTCTAGGCCACGTAGTGAACAAGGATGGGATCCATGTTGATCCATCCAAGGTAGACTCGATTAGAAACTGGCCTGCACTGCGTACACCAACAGAAATACGCCAATTCTTGGGTTTGGCGGGGTACTACAGACGATTTATCAAGGATTTCTCGAAGATTGCTCAGCCGCTTACACTACTGACACAGAAGGGTGTCACCTACCGTTGGGGCAACACGCAAGAAACTGCTTTTCAGCACCTAAAGGATAGACTTTGCAGTGCACCTATCCTCTCATTGCCAGAGGGCACGGACGATTTTGTAGTCTATTGTGATGCATCCATCCAGGGTCTTGGATGTGTATTGATGCAACGGGATAAGGTCATTGCTTACGCTTCGCGCCAACTTAAGATTCATGAACGGAACTACACGACGCACGATTTAGAGCTGGGAGCTGTTGTTTTCGCGCTCAAGATATGGCGACACTACCTGTACGGTACCAAGTGCACAATTTACACCGATCACAGGAGTCTCGAGCATATCTTCAAGCAGAAAGAATTGAACATGCGTCAACGTCGATGGATTGAACTACTGAACGATTATGAATGCGCCATCAAGTACCATCCAGGCAAAGCCATTGTTGTGGCTGACGCCCTCAGTCGAAAAGACACTCTACCTAAGCGCGTACGAGCGCTACAGCTTACGATTCAGTCTAGCCTTCCTACACAGATACGAGATGCTTAGGCAGAAGCATTGAAACCAGAAAACGTCAGGGCTGAAGCCCTACGCGGCTCAAGGCAACGATTAGAACAGAAGGCAGACGGCGCCTACTATGTAACGGGGCGTATTTGGGTCCCACTTTATGGCGGTCTACGCGAGCTGGTAATGGATGAAGCTCACAAGTCTCGCTACTCGGTACATCCAGGGTCGGACAAAATGTACCACGACATCAGAACTACTTATTGGTGGCCTAGCATGAAGGCCCACATCGCTACTTACGTTGGCAAGTGCTTGACCTGTGCGAGAGTCAAGGTTGAATACCAGAAACCAGCGGGCCTACTTCAGCAACCCAAGATACCGCAATGGAAATGGGAAGAAATTTCCATAGATTTTGTTACAGGCCTACCCAGATCCCAGCGTGGGAATGATACCATATGGGTAATCGTGGATCGACTCACCAAGTCTGCACACTTCCTAGCTATAAAGGAAACGGATAAATTCTCCACTCTCGCAGACATCTATCTCATAGAAGTTGTTTCGAGGCACGGGGTGCCCACCTCCATCATTTCGGATCGGGATGCACGATTCACGTCAGAACTATGGCAAGCGATGCACAAATCTTTGGCTCACGGTTAGACATGAGCACAACATATCATCCTCAGACGGATGGGCAGTCTGAGCGAACGATTCAGACTCTTGAAGACATGCTTCGGGCATGTGTTATTGATTTCGGTAACGGCTGGGAAAAGCATCTCCCTTTGGTGGAGTTTTCGTATAATAACAGTTATCACACCAGCATACAAGCCGCTCCATTCGAGGCATTGTACGGACGTAAATGCCGGTCACCTCTCTGTTGGGCAGAGGTGGGTGATAGTCAGATCACGGGTCCGGAGATTGTAGTGGACGCCACAGAAAAAATTGCACAAATACGACAACGCATGGCGGCAGCACACGACTGTTAGAAAGCCTACGCGGACAAGCGTAGGAAGCCTTTGGAATTTCAGGTCAGGGACCGGGTTTTACTTAAAGTCTCGCCCTGGAAGGGTGTGGTCCGTTTTGGCAAACGGGGCAAACTAAATCCGCGGTATGTCGGACCGTTCGAGATCACTGAGAAAATAGGCAAAGTGGCCTACAAGCTAAACCTACCAGCTGAACTCGGTGCAGTTCATAATGTCTTTCACGTGTCGAATCTGAAGAAGTGCCTGTCAGATGAGACCCTCATAGTTCCTTTTAAGGAACTCACTATCGACGAGCGGTTGCAGTTCGTCGAGGAGCCAGTTGAAATCACGGACCGAGATGTTAAGGTCCTCAAAAACAAGAGAATCCCTCTTGTTCGAGTTCGTTGGAACTCCCGTCGTGGCCCAGAGTACACCTGGGAATGCGAAGACCAGATGACAGAAAAGTACCCCCAGTTATTCGGAACCAATGCAACCACTACTGAGGCTGAAGCTACTACTGCGGAATTTCGGGACGAAATTCCAGATCAACGGGGGGAGGATGTGACACCCCAGGAAAACCAGTGAGCGATACAACTTACCTAGCTTCCTCAGTGAGTGCATACCAAATTTCGGGACGAAATTTCTTTTTAGTTGGGGATAATGTGACAACTCGTATTTCAAACCCACTTTGTGTAACATTACATGTTTATGTGAAGCTATATGATTGAGTTAATGAATGATATATTTGATACGAATGACCCGATCGCACAACATGATGCACGACCGCACAAGCCACTTTGGGCCGCACCTCTTGTTTTCGGAACATAGGCAACCCATTAAGGGGATTCGGCCCACTACACTCATACGAATAACATTAGGGGTTAGAGTATACTCCTCACTTGTTACAACACTCATACACACACAAAACCCTAGTGTCCTCTCATTCTTTCTCTCAACCCGACGGCAACAACTCTTGGCAACCGAAGATCTTCTTGTTTTCGAATCACTCTATCTTCGTTGGAATCTAACCGGTTAGTAATTACCTTTGTTGCTTCCATAGTGATTGATACCTAATGTGTTGTTTACGCATATGCTTGTTCTATGATATGTTTCTATGCTTAGACTAAACCGGTTAGGGTTACATTAGTGATGTTATGCCAAGAACCGTATGTGATTGTTTGTAAATGGTGTTGCACGGTTGTTAATTAAAATGATGTTATACTATATGCTTTCGGATTGATTCATGTGATGATAAGGGTGATCATGTGCAACCGGGTGTATATCTATAAATCGGACCAAATCAATGAATTGTTAGTTATTGTTATGCTTTGAATTATGATTAGGGTTCATAAGATTTGATGTTCGGAATCCCTGTTTGATCGATATTATGCTAACCGATTTGTTGGAATTATGTTAATTGCTTTGTTATTGGAAACCGATTTAACTGTAGTTGATTTTGTTAAGTGGTTACAAAATATGGAAACTGTTGAATTGATTTGCAAATAATGATTGTAACCGAATAAGCATAAAATCCGGTATTTAAATCTAGTCGCACAAGACTTCTTGGGCGTACAAGAAGTCCATTCGCACAAGAGTCCCAATCGCACAAGGTGCATAGTCGCACAAGCCTTGTCTGTCGCACAAAACATCCTCAATCGCACAAGGCTTGACTGGATCACACAAGATGTAATGTTGTTTAACTATTGGGCCTCAAAGCCCAAAGACCAATCGCACAATGTCACTTATATATGTTATCAGTTGGGCCGAACCAGCCCAAATCACATCGCACAACCCATCCAGTCGCACAAGGTTACTGGACCGCACAAGTGTTATGTTTGTAACTGTTGGGCCGGGTGAGTAGTTGGGCTGGGTTAGTCGGATCGCACAACCCATATCGGATCGCACAAGATACGTGTAGGTTACCTGATTCGGGCCGAGAATGTTATTGGAATTATTTGTATTATTGAGCCCAATCGATTAATCGCACAATGTATGATTTTTTTATGTTCTTGACTGTTTATGTGCAATACGTGTTTGCGGTGATACATAAGTGCATTATTTTAGTCAAGACCTGACTTGTATGGTAACCCTGTTAGGACGTGGTTGACCACTTTTAGTTCAAGAACCCCTTTCTGTGTATCTGCCGAGCAACCCAAGGTGAGTTCACACTCTTACCAAGGCATGGGATTCCCGGGGTGTTGGGAATGGGATTAAAAAGATAAGGTTGAATAGATTCAATACGGACACTATTACTAGACTACCATACCATCGTCCTCGGTTGTGCAGGACACATACGTAAAACCTACGTATACTTAAGCTACTCACTGTCCTCAGGTTGCGAAGGACACTCACGTAAAACCTACGTGAACAGATACTCACTACTGCCTCGGTTGTGTCAGGCACTTACGTAAAACCTACGTAAACCCCCACGTACCCTTATCCTCGGTTGTGAAGGATACTTACGTAAATCCTACGTAAATTTGTACGTATTACTATTCTCGGGAATGTAGAACACTTATGGTGACGCATAGTCTAGTGGATTAATAACATGGGAAGCCCCCACCAATAGAAACCAATATCGGCCCAGTAGAGCCACATGTACATACGGACTTACTGTTATGCTTTTACTTACTGTGAACTCGCTTAACTAGTTGTTGACTCTCTGCTGCATGCCTTGCAGGACCTTAGGTACTAATGGAGCTTGCACAAGGAGGAGCAGGTCGTTGTGGGCAAAGGATCGTGAATGATTATTAAATACTATCGACATTTCAAACATTAACACTTATGTTTGGGTTTATACATTATGCTTCCGCTACATTTACTTATGTTGGTTTTGATAAACACATTTCGTATTGATGGATAACTTTTACTATTTAACTACATGTTCAATATGATTGGTGGCTTGATCCTGGTCATGTCACGCTCCCAAGCGGTGATACTCCGCAGGTGGATTTTGGGGGTGTGACACAGACCATAACAAATTATTTGCCTAACAAGACCATCCTGATAATAACCATACAGTTTGGTTACTATAGGTTCTTGCTGTGGAAAGTCACACTTATGATTATAGTCTAGGCTCTCTGGGAATACCTAATTCGCAATAACTAATGGCTTTGATACCATCTTCTGTCACACCCCGACTCGCAGCGGAAGCGCACACGAGGTGCAACAGATGAATGGTACAAACGTCCCTATTTAAAAGGATATTCTAATACACAACACAAGCATCAGTTACAACATTTGATTTCATAGTATGTTTTAAGTACATGCACTAGTGTTCCAAAAGTTGTTTGTCCTTGCTAAGCATGCTTCTATGTACAGTAATATCCAATCAACAAAACTTGAAACCCATTCGTACTCCACTTTATTCTTCTTTAGTTTTACCTGAAAAGCATGTTAAGTTTGAACGGTCAACTACAAATAGCTGGTAAGTTTCACTGTTTTAGTTTGTTTCACAATTTAGTTTGAATCAATTGATTATGTAGGTTTGACATGAAATTATACTAAGCCCACATGTGAAACCTTGACTGTTCTCAAGTGTCGTGTCCCACAAACGACACCTCAGCACCTTACCACCCCAAGTAGTTATGTCTAAAACCACATAGCGTGTTCATAGAATTGCATGGACATGTGCAATTGCAGTAGAACCAATGGCATTCGTGCTAGATCAATTGGGTTTGTCAGACCAATAGTACTATTCACACATCCACCGACATATAGTTGATCACTCGTGTTTGTGGGGACTTTTCATGTGTTAGTATAAGTCAGATAATTCATATCACAACATGTATGTAAGTACAAGTATGCATGTATGTAACATGCATTTCACCCCAAGTAAAACACTAAAACAGTTTGAAAGCGGGTTAGTGAAAACTCACTTAGTATATAGCACAACAATCACAAAATATGTAATTATCAAGGCTCTATCCCTTCCTTCCTAATATCAGTTTGTCTTTAGTTAATTACGAAATACAGTTTTTCAAATCGATAATTGCAATAACTCGGGTTCAGATGAGGATAATCATCTGAGAATCGACCTATAGAATAACAGTAGAGCTGTGGGTATTATTTTAGTGTCAGATTTCAGTTAGACAGTTTGGCTAGTAAATTCGAATGTGTCGGACAATTCAAACTATTTGGACACTTCGGACAATCATACAAAATATATATATTTACTAGAGTTTATATACACTAGAACTTATAAAAATAAGTTATATAAAATATGTAGTGGATTTTTATAACCCAGACGAGTTACCTGGTCAACTAGGTTCAGGCATAACCCAGACGAGTTATTTGGTCATCTAGGTTATCAGGCATAACTCAGATGAGTTACTTGGTCATCTAGGTTATCAGGCATAACCCATACGAGTTACCTGGTCATCTAAGTTATCAAACATAACCCAGACGAGTTAATTGGTCATCTAGGTTATCAAGCATAACCTAGACAAAATACAAGTAATCAGGAACTTCCTGGAAAAATATGAGATTTTTCCGGATTTGTTATACCGCGTTTTCGGCTACCGAAACTTCGCGACACCGCGATTTTTGAACCCCAAGTCAAATTCATTCAATGATCTCCAAACTTTTCCAGGATTTTTCCCATATTAATCCTAACATCCCTGTAAACTTTTCCAGGATTTTTCCCATATTAATCCTAACATCCTTGTTTAGTATCTTATGGGAATATATTCCTTCAAAAAGTTAAAAATTCACCAAAAATTCAGAAAAATTTGAAATTTTAATCGAGTCTTATTTTCACCATGTATGATCACCATGCAAATTTTCAAGTTCTTTGAATACCCATGGACAAAGTTATGCTATAAACAATTCTGCCTATCCTAGATTCGAATTTCGGAAGTTATACCTAGCGTAATTCGTGTTTTTACGCAACCCTTGTGTGTCCAGAAGTGAGCTAAGATTATTTCAGTACCTATACACCATAAGCAACACAAATATGCAAAAACCCATGTCAATTAAGCCTCGTATTTGCTCTTTTTCGATTAGTGTTTGTTATGTTCGGTTTATGTCGACTACTTTGTATTTTGTTATCAAAATCTGATCACCAAACATCATGTATAATCTTGTTATCCTAACCCCATGTTATAACCGCCCTTGAATATGGAAAACCCTTCAAATTTCATGGTTTAAAAATTAGGATTTTTTAATTTACATGTTTTCATGCAGTAATCAACCTAAAAACATGAACTTAAGGGGTTATACCTTTGCAAATATGCTTTTTCTTGACAATTCTCAGTAGGTTTTAGTAGGTTTGTATGTTGAAAGTTATCTTGAAAGTGTGGAATAAATAAAAATAATCAAGAATTGGCTTTATAAAGCCTAAAGGAACTGTGTGGAGCTTTCAATGGGTTTGTAGACCCCTTTGACTAGTCAAAGGTGGTTCTAGGGGCCTCACATGATAAGTGTAAGTATAAGTGTTTTGTCACATTTAGGTTCGTTTTCGGGTCGCAAACGCGTCTTGGGTGCGCCAAACGGGCTCTTTTCGAGCGTTTTTTTTCACGCTTTTTAACGGTTTTGAAAACCGAACCCACCGACAATGAAACCAGTACACTTTGATATTTTGACTTAGAACAACTTATATTTATGTTAAATAAGGGTTTTTAGGCTTGACTGACTGTTCGTTGCATGTTTGGTCATTTTTGGTTGCGTTAAAATCAAAGGCTTTCCGCTAACCGGAAGCTGTTTTGTTTAACATACCAACTACCTGATAAGGCCTCTGGTGTGTGTAAGGTGTGTTATGTTTTTTATTGATAATTAAGCACATTTTACACATTAGCCAAGTTTTAAATTTATAAAACACGATATTCTACTAACACTAAACACACACATGGACAAATGCACCCATCGTGAGCGTAGTATAGCATTGGTAAGATACCGAGGTCGTCCAAGGACACAAGAGCTTTTAATACCGGTTTATCCTCAACGTCTAACCAAATCAAAATTTTTAGAAAAGGTTTTAAACATGAAAAATAAAAACTAAAAATGCTGAAAATAAAAATAAAATAAAAACAGATAGACAAGCTGAATCACTTGGATCTGACTCGCCTTTAATGTAACCTTTGATGATTTGCGCACTTTTGCGCTTTTTAAGAGATTATCTTAGTTATAGTAGTAGGCCCCTCTTTTGAAGGTAAAGTTACCCTCAACCCAGTGGTTTGAGTCAGCAAGGATACAATCCCAAAGGGTCGGAATATTGAAAGATAATTAATTAAGTTATCAATGCGTAAAGTGGTAGGCCTCTCTTTTGAAGGTGACGTTACCCTCGGCTAAGTGGTTTGAGTCAGCAGAGATACAATCCCAAGTAGCCGGTTTAATGTATTAATAGTAGTTTACATATGAGGGGATCAAGCCATTCGCACCCTCGCCATCCAATACCAGTGGGTATTGAAGGAGGTCCTAGTAAGCTTGACCCAGGTCCTTGTAGGGTCTATACACTGAACAAGGCAAGAACCTTACTAAACCATTCCCTTAACCCCGAACCAGGTAGCCAACATATCTCTATATAGACTGTAGAGATATGAATGGTGAAAATCTTTTACATTATATAGACAGTAAAGTAATGCTAAGACACCACGGACAAGTGACAAAGAAGTTTCACCTTCAACATAAGAAACTAGTTATTAAAGTCATTAATACAAAACCAAATAAAAAGTGAGAAAACATTAAAAATCAAAAGTATTACATTAAATGCATGTCTTCACCAAGTGATGTAAGAGAGTTAGCCAAACATGGCCTTTGATTGACAAGAACTCTTACGATCAATCTTGGATCACGAGACTACTACACACACTATAAGGTGGATGATGGATGATGGTGGTGGATGTGGGTGTGGGTGTCGTAGTGGTGGTGGCAAAGTGGGAGAGAGGTGGTTTGCCAAGGTATGCCTTTGAAGTGAGCCAAGCACCCCTATTTATAGCCTGAACAGAAGCCCGGCCATGGCCCTGTGTCCGCTAGACACGCCCCCGTGGCCATCCTCTTTCTCTTCCTTCATTAATTGCACTTGTCTGCATTACGCTCCACACGGCCCCGTGTTCGCTTTGCACGACCCCGTGTGTAGAAGCGTATCTGTACTATCTAGATTTGCAAGATTCTGCGAATCTTAGCGTTGACCACGCCCCGTGCTGAGCTGGGCACGCCCCCGTGGTGGGAATAGAAGCTTCCACAACTTTGTCCATTTCTGCAAACAACTGACCACGTCCCCGTGTCCGCTGGGCACGGGCCGTGGTCAGCCTTCTGTTTCTTGTTTTTGCTTGGGGAGATGCGATCGAGGGGTCGGGCATGCCACGTTTATTCCTTTTCTTTGTATTTATGTTAGTTTTTGCTGCATATTTGTTCCTTTTGTTCATTTAAGCTCGTTTAGTCCTAAAAATACAAAAGGAAGACAAAAGCACACTTTTTCCAACATTAGTACTAAAAAAGGGTTAGTTTTATGCCTCATTTGATTTAATTTATATACTGCATTTTAGACACATCAAATATCCCCGCACATGAATCTTTGATTGTCCTCAAGCAAAACTCTTTATTATATAGCTTACACACCCAAATGGAATGGGTAGAAGAGAAGTTTTGGGCTTGTCTTGAGTGTCGGGAATCCAAGATCTTTATTGGGTTTTATTTTTATACTATTTACAATCATATTCGTTATTATTTATTTAGAATGTTTCATATGAGAAATTACTTATTTGGGCATAACATGTCTCTTTAAAATTCCATTTATATAAAAGTTCACATACCTCACGGGAGATCACTCAACACTCGGCCGAAGATGTATTTTTGTGAAACACTCGAGACCGGCATGGAACTTACTTCTACCATATGCTTACCAAGCAATCAATCCTCCTCCTTTTTAACTATAAACCTTTGTAAATATCAAGAGGACTTGGGGAAGGGTTAGGCTTGGGCTAAAGGGAGGTGGTTTTGGGTTAGTGTTAGTAAAAGGGCTAAAAGCGTAAAAAGCGTCAGTCGTCGTAAAACTTTTTGTTTTTGTGACTTTTATTCAAACTAAGCACTTTGAAACAAAGTTTCTTTGAGGAACTTGTTTGTTTATTGCTAGACTTCATTTTTTTATAAAGAAACGTCACAAGAAAACCGAGCTTTTTACTAAAATAAAGGGTTGAAAAGAAAAAGGTTTTGGTGGGTACAGGGTGTTTGTTTTATGGGTTTAGAAATGAAAAGGTTAGGCTCAAAGGGGTTACACTACAAAACAAGATATAACACTACAAATCACTATAAAACTCTATGAATAGTATATAACACCATATAACTCTTTTATAACTGTGTATAACACTACAACATTATATATAACACTCTTTACTGCTCGATTTTGATCTTTTCCCAAAAAACGAACGTCGATGAATGTTATGGAACCCCAGATTTAGGGGCTGTTTGGTAGCCTCTGAATGGTCATTAAGAGGCTACCTCTTAATGAAACCATTAAGAATTTTACCAATGAGAAGGTAGAAGAATGTGACATGTGATGATTTATCATTCAGAGGTTACCTCTGAACCATTCAGACTTGAGGTTACCTCTTATTCATTCAGATGTATTAAATCATTAAGAAGTAGCATCTGAATGTACATTAAGAGGCTACCAAACAACCCCTTAAAAGGACGATAGACGATGAACAAGGATTGCGGATTACGTTTATAACATGACGATGTTTTTCGATGATGATATTCTTCCATGAAATCCGATTTTTGAGGAGTAAAATCGCGAATTTGTAGGGGTTTTGATAACTGGTGTGCATATGAAGATATAGTTTCCTATTTTTCAAATGGATATAAAGACTCTATTACCCCTAAAATTTTCAAATCAGTCCAAAATAATAAAACACAATTTACAATTTAATCCCTATTGATCTTAACCATTAGATCAAAGATCTAATGATATAGATTCTTTTCTTACACTTCTCACACAAAAAACACCTTTTTTTACAATAACCTTACTTGGTCCACTAATCCCCACACCAAAATAAAAAAAAAAAAAATAATTGTTTGAGAAAAAGCAAGCTACAAAATACACTACCAAGTGGAACGGAAGGGTACATTATAAAGTCGTCGGTCTATTAGGTGATCATAATGCGGTAGATGTCATTCAAAAAAACGTTCTACATGTAGGAGATGAAAAATTTTAGGGATGCCATGCAAACATCCAACGACCACAATTTGGGCTATCAAAAACTTGGGTTCTACTTGTTAACAAAATGGATATTTGGAAAAATGTGTACATTGGGAAGAACAAAAAAGGTAAGAAAGAAATATGCAGTTGAATTGGAAGATATGACAAGGGGTTTGGAAGATTATCAAAGAAAAACTCATGTGGTGCTTGCAACAAGTGTCACAACAAAGGCCATAAAAATAGTAGGACTTGCAAAGGTTAGGGATAAGTCGGTGACCGGGCATGACCCGTGCCTGATTCTTCCCTAGCGACTGGCACGGGACGTGGTATTATGGGCCTCACGAGATCTTCAAAAGTCAAGATGAAATCTTTTTGTCATTTCTCGGAGGAGGCACGCGGCGTGCCTGGCCTACTTCGGGATAGAACTTCTGTTTTCACTCAGATTTGTTTCGTTTGTCCATTTTGGGCTTGATCTGTCTTGAAGATAAAAATGTAAAGTAAACTAAGCCTGTTTCAAATATTATTCTAAGAAAAGCATTAAAAAGTGGGTTTATATTGATATCAAAAACATGTATATTTACATGCATATCAAAACTCATAGGAAAGGTGATTTAAATCCTCGATTATCTTCAACCCCGTCTGACAATTCTGTTCCATGACAAAAATCATAGTGATACCAAATCTCTTTTGCGAATGAACCCCAGATCTCATCAGTAATCAAAACCAGAAGGTCACCTAATGATTCTGCCATAGGTTAGGCGGTGACGGAGAAGGATTTGTCTAGGGAAGACAACAAATGAAGTGGTGGAAAGTTTAGGTACGATGATGGTGAGGTGAATGGTGGCTTAACTGACAATTTCAATGGTCGTGACCGGCGACTGAGATGGTCACCAATGAACAACGAGGGATAGGGTTGGATGTTTTTTTATTAGTTTAATGTTTAATTTATTTTAGCATTAGGGGTGATGTAGAGAGAAAGAGTTTTGAATTTAACAAGTATCATTTCAATTAATTTTTTCTAATATCATCTAATTAATTTGAAGACATAAATATCTTTTACGAGTATAAATTTTGAAAATGACTTAATATAGACTAAAATTTTAAGGGTCTTTTGGTTCAACGGATGTTTATGAAGGAATTAGAATTTTTTGTGGAATTGGAATTTGAAGAAATTGGAATTAATTCCAATGAAAATAGTTAATGTGTTTGGTTGGAAGATTTAATAAATAAACTGAAATATAAAAAATTTTGAATACCAAAATTACTCTTAAAAATTCATTTTGCTTCAAATTGAGTAATGATGACAAGAGCTTTATGAGCCTTCATCCCACTATAGAAAAGTTGACAATTGAGTCACCTGTCCAGTTGACGCTAATATAATCGCTTACGTGACGTAATAAACCTCTAAAGCCTTTATCTCACACCATTTTCCTTTAATGTTAAAACAAAAAACGGTATAAGACATAGGTCAAGGATGAAGCAAACGTCAGACATGACGTCAGTGATACTTTCATTTAGAAAACTTATTTTTCTTTATTTAAAAGGAGCTAATGAAAGCTGTGTGCTTAGAGAATAAACAACACTTTAGAATTATGTGCAGTGGACTTTGGTTGAAATAATAATAATAATAGTAGTAACAGTAGTAGTAGTAGTAATAATAATAATAATAATAATAATAATAATAATAATAATAATAATAATAATAATAATAATAATAATAATAATAATAATAATAATAATAATGAATTGCAAGTTTTGTCCTTTATCTTTAGGTCATTTTGCAAGTTTTGTCTTTTATGTTTAAATTTGACGAGTTTTGTCCTTTATGTTTAAAAATCAAGCACGTTTTACCTTTTGGGCCTTAAAAATCAAGCACGTTTTGTCGTTTATGTTTAAAAATCAAGCACGTTTTGTCCTTTATGTATAAAAAATCAAGCACGTTTTGTCCTTAAAAATGAAGCACGTTTTGCCCCAAAGGGTAAAACGTGCTTGATTTTCAAACATAAAGGACAAAACTCGTCAAATTTAAACATAAAGGACAAAACTTGCAAAATGGCCTAAAGATAAAGGACAAAACTTGCAATTCACTCTTAATTAATTAAATAATAAATAATTACTATATAAAAGACCACTGGTCAGAGTCTACTTTTAGAACTATGTGGACTTGGTCATTCATTAGTTCCAAGTTGTTTCGGCTGACCAATTGCTTGGCTTGAGTCTTGCTGATAAAGTCATGACTTCATCATTACGTACTCCTCAATTTTGTGTAGAAGTGTTTCCATCACCACCCTCAAACTTAACACAATACGAAGTGAAAATACTCAACACTGCATTGTTTTCAATTGATAAAAATTAGGTGGAAACCCCCTTGCGTTGTGACCGGGGCTTACAAATTAAGAACATATCAAATTAAAACAAATTTTACTGAGCGGGCTAGAGGGTATAGACCACCTCTATTTGGACTCCGTCTTTGCCTCAGGCGATAACCATTATTGCATTGAGCCAGTCCTGGTATTCATTGAGACAAATCTGTTCAACAAGAGGATGCAACATACAACCTCCATTGAGCCCGCTGCCTGCTGACTACCTGCAAAATGATGCAGACCAATTAGGGTTAGAATGTGTCATAGAACTTAGGCTTATATTGATGGAATATTGAGGCATCAAAGTGCCATCATAATCCAAAAGAATCGCCCTTGTTGTAGTTCATTTATAAGTTGAAACTATATGCTCCATTGATAGCTTTCTAAAATTCAGATCTAAAGCGACGACTCTAAAAACCCAACCCGAACTCTATCTCCCAACACCTTTTTCTCACGTGATCATTACATGTTCGCTTCAAATCTTGCTAAAAGCTACGGGCCAAAAACTGATACATAAGTATTTGGAAATGCCCTAGGAGTTTTACCATTTGCTGAGATCAATAAAAAACTAAACCGATATGAAAATCAACTAAATATTTGGAAAATCTATAGTTAGCAGACATCTAGTATATGACGTTGATGTATATAAAATTGTGTCTATGTAAGCTCTAATTTTTAAAAAAAAAAAAATGTGCCTCATGTTTGTCAAACTCAATGAACCCAGCTACAGAGCTAAAAACCAAATCAACTATATCATGAATGCGCTTAAAACAACAGTTTATTACTATAACCATCAAAACACAAACTTCATATAGACATTGACTTTTTAAGTCACCCTTGTCTATATATATTACCCTATCTATTTTATTTGATAATCTTCAACATATAAATCACTTTAAATCATTAATGAGACTATTGAATGACTTGGATGAAATTAGAACCGTACCTTAAATTGGGTGGTGTAGCTGGTGGACTTCATCTATGGCTTCACCCAAACCTCAGCTTCATGAGTATTCTACTCACCACCATCATTCGCTTCCTATTAAATATAATACATTGTCCCTGCAACCATCTTCTCCAAAATTGAATTATGAGGATCTCAAAACCAATCTCAACATCCTTCGTTTTGACCTCCAATAACTATAAAGTTTCAAACTTTTAGAGTTAGTTTAGATATTAATCTTACAAAACTAAAGATATAGAACTTGTTTAATTTTTCAAAATTAGATACAAACCAATTATTTTTACAATACTGGATAACCAAAAAGCATCAAGAAATAATAATAAAATCATTTCTAACAAATCCACAATATATAATTTAAAAAAAGGAATAGCGGAATAGGTTCAAACCTTGTATGAGCCTTCTACATTCTAGACTTCATACAGAAACAACTACAAACAGGTTAGTCATTCTGCTATTTTGTTAGGCTCCTTCAAGTCACTGTAAATAACAAATAATACCTGTGATTCTGAAAAACAAAAAAAAAAAAAAAAATCACTACACCTAACAGTAACCAGCATAACAACAAAGCAGCAACAATAATAAATATCTAACCTGATACAAATGACCAACTGTCCACCAGTTCTTCAAAGGCTGTATACCAAAAAACATAACTTCATGACCAAAAGCGAATGTTGAAACCCCTTCATCTACCTCTCCTTCAAAAATCAAAATGCTATGTGTGACCACCAACCACCATACGACGGCAACCACTATCAACAACAAAAACCCATGCATCAAATAAGGGAAAATTCACAAAAATAAAGTTTACAATTTGGCAAATCATAGCTTTCAATCCCACCATCAACTTCTATAGTTTTAATTTCTTTATTAGGCAAAAAACATTTTCACTTGTGACCAGAAACAGCGCTATTTAGTACCACTTAACAAACTAATGTAGTAACGTTGGAAATTGAAGTGAGACAGGCGCATGGTAGAAGAAATGGTGGAAGGATCTGCACATGAAGAACACAATTTAATAACGAAATTCAAACATTTGTTACCACAAATAACTTACCAAATTCGTCATCGGTTGAGAGACTACATGTTGAATATTTCCACTCCATATGATGCCCATATGCTGACATCTTGAGCACACGACCATCTAATATTATCTCAGCACACCAGATCTATAAATCACTGACCTGCAAACTATAAACAGATTGAATAAGAACTATATGGCGAATCTATTTCCACAATTTGAAGAGTTATTCGCCATGAACTGCAACTCTAATTGAAAACAATTTAGTCATTTACACATGCCAGTGACCGATGTCTAAGGGTCAGAAAAAAATACGAGTAAAAACTCATACCCAACTACCTTATTAGATAGGGTAAGTCGGGTGTTGAACCACGAGGAGTATTGTGGAAAATGTTTGTTGATTAAGTACTAAAACTCTAGTTGCAAGAATGTAAAATCGAGTGTTTGGATGTTTTGAACTAAATTAAAACATACTAAAAAGAGTTTGTAACAATGAGAGAGAAGATGGTTCCTCCAGATTTTAGACTCAAAGTGGGTTTCAATTATGTGTTCAATTGTAACAATCACATACACATATGATTGTATAATTCAATTAATTCATTGTGATTATTCAAAGACTAGGTACTTCTATTGTAAGACAATGAAAGGTTATTATATGAACATCAATTGAAGTTACCAAACCCAATCCCTATCAAATATATCCCAAATACTAGAACTATATGGAATTGAATGAATTAAAACTAGGTTCAAATAAAAATTAACCATTTACAATCAGTCAATTAAATCAATAGGTATAAAGCATCGAATGATTAGATTACCGAAGTCAATGACAATAAAGAACACATAAAATCCATCCACTTACAATAATCCTCCACCCAGAGGAAACCCCCAAAAGATTTAGCCGCTCATATTGGTAATTTGATCTTCAATCGCTCGAATCATGGTTGAATTCATCTTCACAATCTTCGGTTTGATGAAAACGATGAAGAAAAAGGGTAAAAGATCGTCCACAAAATGCTCCTTGATCACTACACCTCGAAAAAACCAAAACCCCATTTTCCCCAAACGTGCCGTAAGTTACGGCTGCCTGCCATAACTTACGGCAGACACATTCGGTTTTCTTTGTTGCAATTATGCTCGGCCGTAACTTACGGCTAATCGACCGTAACTTACGGCGGGTTTTTCCAACTTTCATTTCTTCATGTTTCAACTTTCACCCAATGACCATTACGCCCCCAAACTTCATTCTTCTATCTTTTCTGTCACACCCTGGCTTTTGCGGAAGTGTGGGTTTAATTTGGTGTGACTTCTTAATACCATAGCACAATCATAACAATGCTATATGAAAATAAAACACATGATAGTCATCCATTCATTAAGTTTTAAAAGTTACCACAACACCATTGTTTTAAAAGTCGACACATAAAACAAAATACAACCATGACATAATTAAAACATGTTCACACGACACAACAAAAGACTTGACTAAAAACATGGTTTAAGACTTGTAACCCGTCCAGGCAAGGGTCACACCTCCTAAACCTGGATGACATCATTATTCCCTACGCAGCTTGACACGATTGCATACTTCGCCAGATCCATTAATTTCCTGAAATACATGTAGTTTGAAAAATCAACAAAAGTTAAGCGAGTTCATGTAAAAGTGAGTATGTATAAACTTTTCATGTATGAATAAAAGTCCCTGGTATGTAGCAATAAGGAAAAAGAGATCACCAATGGGTTGCAAAGCCACTGGTATGTGTGAAAAGGTGCAGGAAAACTCAAACCTAGCAAATTTGTTACCGGGCTTCGGCGGTAAGACACAGTCACCTCTATGGGCCGCCCCGGCCTCACGGGTGTGGGCTCGCTACACCCAAATAGATCTATCACTCTTGTGTCCCTCGGTCCTAACAACGAGGATTAATGGCCTTAAGTGTTGTACCCACCCCTCACATGATCTAGTAGTAAACCCTCCCTACGCTAACCATACCATGTAAATAAATGTTTGTAATAATTGTCGCATGTATTTCACCCCCGAAGTATAAAACTGAAAACAGTAAAGAGAAAAGGGGGACATGAACTCACAGAAGTGCGTATCCTGTAACGTCAATCTCAAACTCGATATGCTGCGTGACGACCTACACGTACTAATGTCTATTAGACGGATGGGCCATGCCTTGGCTTAGGGTTTAATGTTTTGAGTTGCGTTACTTTGATATTATACTTGTTAAAATAATATTAATTATTTTAACTTAACTTTTGTATTTAGGAAAAATAGTTAGGAAACTATTTCGTATCCACACTTCTTAGGTATTTTATATGTGTATTCCTTCCCAAGGATGGGGGTATTTATACATGTACACTTTGTAATTCCGAAAAATATATTTTAAGTCCCACTTAGAGAAATATATTTATATTATCTGTCTAAAACATCTTAATTCCAAAATATATATATTTTTTTCCCAAAAATGTTATATTTTACTTCATAAATTTTCCAAAATAATATTTTACCAAAAATATAAGTATGAAGGTATTTTTCTGAAATATTACATAAGTTACGTTTTAGCGTTTCGTATTGCAACAATACTTGCGTAACTTAAATATTTATTTTGTAAGAGTTTTGGTATTATTTTTGGAGTCGTAATTTCATCGTATATACAAGTTATATTATTTTATCCTAAAAATAATATATCTAGTTCACATAATAAACAAATAATCACACAAGAGTTTTAGTATAAAATATATATTCTAAATATATATTTATCAAATTTTATTTACGAAAATCAACCTCCGGCACTTAGTATTTTTGTAATAAAAATCATGGCGAAGTTTATTTTGAAAACCAAGTTAAAATATATTGGTAACACTTGTTAGAAAAATATTTTCTAAGTGTTGAATTTTTAGAAAAATTTCGCCAGAGTTTCCTTTGTAAATGGAGGCGTCCATGCTTACTAGCATATCATTTTCTTTTGTAAAATCATTCAATCAATTCTCAATCATCAACATACAACCTCTATTTACTAAACTTGTCAAAAAAACAAGCATAACTATAAACTCATGAACTTGAATATTTATAAAAACATGTAATAACTTACTAACATACTTAGTAAGTCTTGTTACCTTCCGAAATGTGATTAGTTCCTTTAAAACTTCATTTTTAAATAGTTTGGTGTTTCACAACTTCTAGTCATATTTTCTAAAAATATTTCTTTGTGAAATTTTCTTATTACACAAGTGTTTCTACACTTGTTTACTTACCAAAAATGTGATTAGTTTATGTAAGATCCAAGTTTTAACAAAACTCACACTTTTCACTTGGTTCTTTCGAAAAACCACTGATGGATCTTTAGATCGACAAGATTACATCCTATTTTGATCTTTATTTTTCATGAAAACATGTATTTATTCAAGTTCATAGTTTATGTGTGGATGATTCCATCATCCACAACATTTTTACTTTTACATCTTGCTAGTTCATGTTTTTAAGCATGATCTAGCAAGTCCATATGATGATCCATATCATTTTTACTAACAAACAACATTCAACAAACATAACAACATAAGAATAACATGATTTCATCATCATTTTAACAATACTTCATCTTAAAGTTAGTTCATGTTCAAGACTTGATTATGTTTCTTTAGAGTTCTTATCATTTCATCATTCTTTTACTATTAACCATCAAAAATATGAAGAGGATGAAGATCTAAGACACTTACCACTAGCACAAGGCTAGGGGAGTTCAAGAGTGTAAAAGTGGTGGTTAAAAGATAATGAAAGCGGTCCTTGAGCTTCCGAACACACCAAGCTTCATTGTATGATCTCTAACACCTTTGGATGCCCTTGGATTGCTTGAAAGAAACTTGAAGGTGGTGATGGTGTGTGGGCTTGGTGTCAGCCGAACAAGAGAAGAAAGGAGAGAGTTGGGTGAGTTTGAAAGTGTATTGTGAATGAGATGCCATAGACTCTTGTGCCTTCTTATAAACCCAATTTCACCATTAACCATTGTGTAATGTGCTACTAATTAACCAACATGATCTAATAAAATATTCAAGAAAATCAATGGGTGGTTCACCCATTGTGACCGTCGCCCGGGGGGGGGGGGGGTTGATGCGTGTGAAGTGTGATATAATTTAGGTGTATATTTTAAGCCCTTTTTACACTTTTTAGCCAAGTTTTAAATTTATAAACACGATATTTACTAACACTAAACACACATATGGGCAAGTGCACCCATCGTGGACGTAGTATAGTGTTGGTAAGATACCGAGGTCGTCCAAGGACACAAGAGCTTTTAGTACTGGTTTATCCTCAACGTCTAATCAAATCAAAATGTTAGAAAAAGATTTTTAAACTAGAAAAATAAAACTAACTAAAATGCTGAAAAGAAAATAAAAGTAAAAACAGATAGACAAGATTGTGACACCCCAGGAAAACCAGTGAACGATACCTAGCTTCCTCAGTAAGTGCGTACTAAATTTCGGGACGAAATTTCTTTCAAGTTGGGGATAATGTGACAACTCGAGTGTTTGACTTTCACTTTCGCATTTATTGCGCGTTGACTTTGACTTTGACTGTTTAGTTGTTGGATTGTGGACTTGAATTATACGAGTTGTTTGCCTATATGTTACTATTTGTGGTGATAGAAAATAATATTAGAATTGTTATTATTATAATATTAACTTTAACCTAGCCCTCGAAGGATGACATGTAGTTCGAAGGATTCGAAGGACCACGAAGGATAACCTTCGACCCCGAAACATATCCTTCGAGCACGAAACATATCCTTCGAGCACGAAACATATCCTTCGATATGTTTCGGCCCAGTCTTTCCAATGGGCTTGGCCCATTACTGTGATACGTATATATGGGAATGCATGAAATCAGTGGTTATTTTTCTAAAAACCCTAGAGCATCTTTACTTGTGACGGCAACCACAAACTTACGGAGACTTCTTGCTGATCAATTCCCTGTTTTCAATATCGGTTAGTGTTTAATGTATATGCTTTCATGATTTATCGATCGCCTTACAATATGTTGTTGATCGGACTTGTATGCTAATCGATTATGTATGTTAATGGGATATGAATGTTATAATTGCCTAATCGTTTTGCAATATGTGTTTTTTTTATGATCGGTTAGTATGGATGTTTTGAAAGATACTAGGGTTGTATGTTAATCGGTTGTGCATATTGGTAGGATTTGGATGTTCATCGGATTTGTATGCAAATTGGATCTGTTGTGATTAGGGTTAATGATAAGGCTTGTGGATTGGTTGTGATGTATACACTACGGATTGTTATTGTTCACTGTTCTTGAAAACGGAATCGTATAGGATAAAGTGTTATGCTTGTTAATCAAATTAGGGTTCTTGAGTGAAACCTTGTGATTATGCTTGTTTGATCCTGTTGACAATAACTGATTAGTGAAATTGTGTTAATGGATAAAACGTAACTGCCATGACCGAAAGATAGCAATGGCCCGAACCATGGTAGTTTGACCGAACCATAATCTGATCGAACCATAGTTGACCGAAGGATACTGGTTGACCGACAGATAGTTGGACCGAAGGATAGTTAGGACCGAAAGATGTCATGGTCCGAAACATGACATTCGGCCCGAAGGATCATTGTGACACTTGTTTTCGAAAGATGATAGTATGAGTCGAAGGATACTAGGGTTTTGAATAATGTTTGAACAGTGGAACATACGTTGATTTAATTGACATGCCATGCTTAGTGATGAACGTGCAATACTACGTGCCGTGCTGATATGCAAACTGACTGCAATGTGAACAATTAATTGCATGCGTATCATTTTGAACATGAACTGATTTGTTATACGTGCATACACTAGGACGTGATTAATTACTTGTGAGTGCATAACTTAGCATACCGAGCAAACCAAGGTGAGTTCACACAGCCAAGGCATGGGTTCCCAGGGTGGGAATGGGTTGGATGATTACTTGTGCATACTTTGATACTGTAACGAACGACTAAACTGTTGATGCTTACGAACTACTCAACTGCCTTCGCACCCACCCTGGTCGGTAAAGACTATGGTCGCGAACGAACTGATAAATTGCCTTCGCACACACCCTGGTCGGTAAAGACTATGGTCGCGAACTAACGAACATAATCTTCGCACACATGCCGGTGAGGCCGCGATGGAACTGATACGATACGAAACTTAATTGAACAAACGCACTATTACTCAAACTAAACTATAAACTGTGAACTCGCTCAACTAGTTTGTTGATTATCTGCTGCATGCCTTGCAGGACCTTAGGTACTTATGGAGCTTGCACTGGAGGAGCGGGACGTTGTGGGCAGTGGGTTAAGAACGCTATGTTTAAACATTTCGAATAAATGAACTTATGGTTTACTTGGGTTATTTACTTATGCTTCCGCTACTGATACTATGATTGTTTTGAAACGTCAATTGTATTGAACGGGGTTTTACGAATTACTTTATTTATATTATGCTATGTTCAATATGATTGATGGCTTGATCCTGGTCAGTCACGCTCCCAAGCGGTGATACTCCGCAGGTGGATTTTGGGGGTGTGACAGATTGGTATCAGAGCCATTGGTTATAGAGAACTTGGTTTTAATATGGAAAAACGTTTTTATTAAAACCAGACTATAACCAGAACAGTGCTCTCAACGATCCACAACGACGCTTCGCTCCACGTGCAAGACTCAACTTCTTAGGTAATAAGGTTTATGTTTATTGCCTACATGCTAGAATTTGCTTAGAACTTCGCTCGTAGTATGCCTACATTACTTTGCTCACAACTTGTCATTGCATGAGAATACTTATGTGCTTACACTCTTCTGTCATCGCACTATTCGCGAACCTTTCTCACTTAAGTTGCCTTTGATGTGAAGATCAATGGCCGCACGAATTACCATGACTCAAGCCCAGCTAGAGGCTCTCGTTGCTGCGGCAGTTGCAGCCGCCCAAGCAGGTAGTATACCCTGCAGTATAAACACTAGGATCTTTAGATCCTACATTAATTCTCGTACTTAACTTTGCCCTATTCGTACACAATAGGTCAACCCGCTCAGCAACAACCTGGGTGCACATTCAAGAATTTCATGGATTGTCGTCCTAGCTCGTTCAGTGGCACGGAGGGAGCAGTTGGACTCCTCCACTGGTTTGAAAAGCTCGAGTCGGTTTTCGAAATGTGTGAATGCCCTGAGGCTCGCAGGGTGAAGTTCGCCACTGGCACACTTGAAGGGATTGCGCTCACTTGGTGGAACGCACAAGTGCAGATCTTAGGGTTGGCAGCTGCTAACGCCACACCCTGGAATGAATTCAAAGAACTGATCAAGAGGGAATACTGCACTAGAGAAGACATTCACAAGTTGGAGGACGAGTTGTATAACTTGAAAATGGTTGGTTCGGAAATTGAAGCTTACACCAAGAGATCGAATGAGTTGGCTGTGCTGTGCCCAACTATGGTAGATCCTCCATACAAGCGAATTGAGTTGTATCTCAAGGGGCTCGCGTCAGAGATTCAGAGCCACGTAACGTCGGCTAACCTCAACAACATCCAAGAAATTCAGCGCCTCGCTCATCGCATCACAGATCAGGCAGTAGACCAGGGCAAACTGCCAAAGCGTGTCGGCGCTACTGCTACAGCTGTTACTTCAGTCACTCCAACAGCTGCTACTTCTGCCACACCCAGCGAGAATAAAAGAAAGTGGGACGGGGATTCCAGCAGGGGATCAGCGTCTGTTCAGTCCCAAACTCAGCAACGTCGCACCAACGATTACCAGAGTCCGAGTCAGCAGTCATCGGGCAGTCAGGGACATAGTGGTTATAAGGGAAATCACCCGTGGTGTAACAGGTGCAACAAACACCACAGTGGAAGATGTCGCAGGAGTCAATGTCAAAGATGCCACAAGATGGGCCATGAGGCCAAAGATTGTAGAAGCGCGCGACCAGTGAATCAGAACCAGCAACTTCCACCGCCAGCTCCACAGAATCAGCAGCAGCAGCCACAGCGTGGAAACCGGGGGTGTTTCCAGTGTGGGGCTGAAGGTCACTACAAACGCGATTGCCCTCAGTTGAACCAGAATCGCAATAACAACAACAACCAGAGCAACGGGAATAACAACAATCAGGGTAATGGTAACAACAACAACGGCAATGAAGCTCGAGGTCGTGCTTTTGTGTTGGGTCGAGGAGATGCAGTGAATGATCCCAATGTGGTTATGGGTAAGTTTCTTCTCGACAATATTTATGTTACTGTCTTATTTGATTCGGGTGCTGATACAAGTTATATGTCCTTGAAAATGGGTAAATTATTAAAACGTACACCAACACCTCTAGACACCAAACACGTCGTAGAACTAGCAAATGGTAAAAGTGTAGAAGCCGCACAGGTAGTCAAGGGTTGTAGTATTGTTCTAGCGGGTCAGACTTTCTCGATTGATCTCATACCCATAGTTTTGGGTAGTTTCGACGTCATCATCGGTATGGATTGGTTATCCCAACATCATGCGGAGATCTTATGCAAAGAAAAAGTTATTCGTATTCCTCGCTCCAGTCAGGAACCTCTCGAAGTACAAGGTGACAAGAGTGGTGCTGTGGTTGGCATCATCTCTTACTTAAAGGCGCAGAAATGTTTACGAAAGGGACATACTGCCATTCTGGCACTTGTCACTGACGCATCAGCTAAGGAAAAGAAGCTGGAGGATATACCAGTTGTGCGTGATTTTCCTCAAGTGTTTCCTGAAGATTTACCTGGTTTACCTCCTCATCGTCAAGTCGAGTTTCAGATTGAGTTAGCACCTGGAGCAGCACCAATAGCCCGCGCACCATATCGTTTAGCTCCAACCGAACTGGAAGAACTGTCGAAACAGCTGCAAGAGCTCTTGGAAAAGGGCTTTATTCGTCCAAGCTCTTCGCCTTGGGGAGCTCCAGTGTTATTTGTGAAGAAGAAAGACGGTACGTTCAGGATGTGTATCGACTACCGTGAACTCAACAAGGTGACGGTGAAGAACCGTTATCCTCTTCCACGCATAGATGACTTATTCGACCAGTTGCAAGGGTCGTGTTACTATTCCAAGATCGATTTGAGGTCAGGGTATCATCAGCTGAGAGTCCGGGATGAGGACGTCTCCAAAACTGCTTTCAGAACTCGTTATGGTCACTACGAGTTTCTGGTCATGCCATTCGGGCTTACAAACGCACCTGCAGTCTTCATGGATCTCATGAACAGGGTGTGCAAACCGTATCTCGACAAGTTCGTCATCGTTTTCATCGACGACATTTTGATTTACTCCAAGAGTCAGGAGGAGCATGAGCAGCATCTACGTATTATCTTGGAACTTCTTCGAAAAGAGCAACTGTACGCAAAGTTTTCAAAATGCGACTTCTGGCTTCGTGAAGTCCACTTCTTAGGCCATGTGGTGAACAAGGATGGGATTCATGTCGATCCATCCAAGGTTGATTCGATCAGAAACTGGCCAGCACCACGTACACCGACGGAAATACGCCAATTCTTGGGTTTGGCGGGTTACTACAGGCGATTTATTAAAGACTTCTCCAAGATCGCGCAACCACTTACTATGCTAACACAGAAAGGTGTCGTTTACAGATGGGGTAATACGCAAGAGACCGCTTTCCAGTACTTAAAGGATAGGCTTTGCAGCGCACCTATTCTTTCATTGCCAGAGGGCACGGATGACTTCGTGGTCTATTGTGACGCATCGATACAGGGGCTTGGTTGTGTATTGATGCAACGTGATAAAGTGATAGCCTACGCTTCTCGGCAACTCAAGGTTCATGAACGGAACTACACGACGCACGATTTAGAGCTGGGAGCTGTTGTTTTCGCGCTTAAGATATGGCGACACTACCTGTACGGTACCAGGTGCACGATTTACACCGATCACAGGAGTCTCGAGCATATCCTTAAGCAAAAAGATTTGAATATGCGTCAACGAAGATGGGTTGAACTACTGAACGACTACGAATGTGCCATCAAGTATCATCCAGGGAAGGCCAATGTTGTGGCTGATGCCCTCAGTCGGAAAGACACTTTACCTAAGCGCGTGCGAGCGCTACAGCTTACCATTCAGTCCAGTCTTCCTGCGCAGATACGAGCTGCTCAGATAGAAGCACTAAAACCCGAAAACGTCAAGGCTGAAGCCTTGCGCGGTTCAAGGCAACAAATGGAACAAAAGGAAGACGGCGCCTACTATGTAACGGGGCGTATTTGGGTCCCACTTTATGGCGGTTTACGCGAACTTGTGATGGATGAAGCGCACAAGTCTCGCTACTCGGTACATCCAGGGTCGGATAAGATGTACCACGATATCAGAACAACTTATTGGTGGCCAAACATGAAAGCTCTTATCGCAACTTACGTCGGCAAGTGTTTAACTTGTGCAAGGGTTAAAATCGAGTACCAGAAACCATCAGGCCTACTTCAGCAACCAGAAATACCACAATGGAAATGGGAGCAAATTTCCATGGATTTTGTTACTGGCCTACCTAGATCCCAGCGTGGGAATGACACTATCTGGGTGGTCGTTGATCGGCTCACAAAGTCTGCTCACTTCTTGGCTATCAAAGAAAAGGATAAGTTTTCTACCCTAGCAGACATCTACATGAAAGAAGTTGTTTCGAGGCACGGAGTGCCCATCTCTATTATTTCGGATCGCGATGCACGATTCACGTCAGAACTTTGGCAAGCGATGCACAAATCTTTCGGCTCACGATTAGACATGAGCACAGCATATCATCCTCAGACGGATGGGCAGTCTGAGCGAACTATTCAAACTCTAGAAGACATGCTTCGAGCGTGTGTCATCGATTTCGGCAACGGCTGGGAAAAGCACCTCCCTTTGGTGGAGTTCTCGTATAATAACAGTTACCATACCAGCATTCAAGCCGCTCCATTCGAGGCATTGTACGGACGTAAATGCCGGTCACCTCTCTGTTGGGCAGAGGTGGGGGATAGTCAGATTACGGGTCCAGATATTGTTGTGGACGCCACAGAAAAGATAGCACAGATACGACAACGCATGGCGGCAGCACGCGACCGTCAGAAAGCCTACGCGAACAAGCGTAGAAAGCCATTGGAATTTGAGGTCGGGGACCGGGTTTTATTGAAAGTTTCACCCTGGAAGGGTGTGGTACGTTTTGGTAAACGGGGCAAACTCAATCCGCGGTACGTCGGACCGTTCGAAATCTTAGAAAAGATTGGCAAAGTAGCCTACAGATTAAACCTACCTCCTGAACTCGGTGCAGTTCACAATGTATTTCACGTGTCCAATCTGAAGAAATGCCTATCAGATGAGACCCTTATAGTTCCTTTTAAGGAACTCACTATCGACGAGCGGTTGCAGTTCGTCGAGGAACCAGTTGAAATCACGGACCGGGATGTTAAGGTCCTCAAACACAAGAGAATCCCTCTTGTTCGAGTTCGTTGGAACTCCCAGCGTGGCCCGGAGTATACATGGGAACGCGAAGACCAGATGAAAGAAAAGTACCCCCAGTTATTCGAAACCAATGCATCCACTTCTGAGGCTGAAGCTACTACTACTGAATTTCGGGACGAAATTCCAAACCAACGGGGGGATGATGTGACACCCCAGGAAAACCAGTGAACGATACCTAGCTTCCTCAGTAAGTGCGTACTAAATTTCGGGACGAAATTTCTTTCAAGTTGGGGATAATGTGACAACTCGAGTGTTTGACTTTCACTTTCGCATTTATTGCGCGTTGACTTTGACTTTGACTGTTTAGTTGTTGGATTGTGGACTTGAATTATACGAGTTGTTTGCCTATATGTTACTATTTGTGGTGATAGAAAATAATATTAGAATTGTTATTATTATAATATTAACTTTAACCTAGCCCTCGAAGGATGACATGTAGTTCGAAGGATTCGAAGGACCACGAAGGATAACCTTCGACCCCGAAACATATCCTTCGAGCACGAAACATATCCTTCGAGCACGAAACATATCCTTCGATATGTTTCGGCCCAGTCTTTCCAATGGGCTTGGCCCATTACTGTGATACGTATATATGGGAATGCATGAAATCAGTGGTTATTTTTCTAAAAACCCTAGAGCATCTTTACTTGTGACGGCAACCACAAACTTACGGAGACTTCTTGCTGATCAATTCCCTGTTTTCAATATCGGTTAGTGTTTAATGTATATGCTTTCATGATTTATCGATCGCCTTACAATATGTTGTTGATCGGACTTGTATGCTAATCGATTATGTATGTTAATGGGATATGAATGTTATAATTGCCTAATCGTTTTGCAATATGTTTTTTTTTTATGATCGGTTAGTATGGATGTTTTGAAAGATACTAGGGTTGTATGTTAATCGGTTGTGCATATTGGTAGGATTTGGATGTTCATCGGATTTGTATGCAAATTGGATCTGTTGTGATTAGGGTTAATGATAAGGCTTGTGGATTGGTTGTGATGTATACACTACGGATTGTTATTGTTCACTGTTCTTGAAAACGGAATCGTATAGGATAAAGTGTTATGCTTGTTAATCAAATTAGGGTTCTTGAGTGAAACCTTGTGATTATGCTTGTTTGATCCTGTTGACAATAACTGATTAGTGAAATTGTGTTAATGGATAAAACGTAACTGCCATGACCGAAAGATAGCAATGGCCCGAACCATGGTAGTTTGACCGAACCATAATCTGATCGAACCATAGTTGACCGAAGGATACTGGTTGACCGACAGATAGTTGGACCGAAGGATAGTTAGGACCGAAAGATGTCATGGTCCGAAACATGACATTCGGCCCGAAGGATCATTGTGACACTTGTTTTCGAAAGATGATAGTATGAGTCGAAGGATACTAGGGTTTTGAATAATGTTTGAACAGTGGAACATACGTTGATTTAATTGACATGCCATGCTTAGTGATGAACGTGCAATACTACGTGCCGTGCTGATATGCAAACTGACTGCAATGTGAACAATTAATTGCATGCGTATCATTTTGAACATGAACTGATTTGTTATACGTGCATACACTAGGACGTGATTAATTACTTGTGAGTGCATAACTTAGCATACCGAGCAAACCAAGGTGAGTTCACACAGCCAAGGCATGGGTTCCCAGGGTGGGAATGGGTTGGATGATTACTTGTGCATACTTTGATACTGTAACGAACGACTAAACTGTTGATGCTTACGAACTACTCAACTGCCTTCGCACCCACCCTGGTCGGTAAAGACTATGGTCGCGAACGAACTGATAAATTGCCTTCGCACACACCCTGGTCGGTAAAGACTATGGTCGCGAACTAACGAACATAATCTTCGCACACATGCCGGTGAGGCCGCGATGGAACTGATACGATACGAAACTTAATTGAACAAACGCACTATTACTCAAACTAAACTATAAACTGTGAACTCGCTCAACTAGTTTGTTGATTATCTGCTGCATGCCTTGCAGGACCTTAGGTACTTATGGAGCTTGCACTGGAGGAGCGGGACGTTGTGGGCAGTGGGTTAAGAACGCTATGTTTAAACATTTCGAATAAATGAACTTATGGTTTACTTGGGTTATTTACTTATGCTTCCGCTACTGATACTATGATTGTTTTGAAACGTCAATTGTATTGAACGGGGTTTTACGAATTACTTTATTTATATTATGCTATGTTCAATATGATTGATGGCTTGATCCTGGTCAGTCACGCTCCCAAGCGGTGATACTCCGCAGGTGGATTTTGGGGGTGTGACAAAGATGAATCACTTGGATCCGACTCGTGTGTAGTATAACCTTTGATTATTTTCGCACTTTTGCACTTGTTTAAGAGATTATCTTAGTTATTGTAGTAGGCCCCTCTTTTGAAGGTGACGTTACCCTCAACCCAGTAGTTTGAGTCAGCAAAGATACAATCTTAAAGGGTCGGATTATTGAAAGATAATTAATTAAGTTATTAATGCATAATGTGGTAGGCCCCTCTTTTGAAGGCGATGTTACCCTCGGCTAAGTAGTCTGAGTCAGCAGGATGCAGTCCTAAGTAGCCGGATTAAAGTTTTAATAGTAGTTTAACTTATGAGGGGATCAAAGAGTTTGGACCCCCACCATCCAATACCGTTAGGTATTGAAGGAGGTCCTACTAAATTTGACCCAGGTCTTTTTTAGGATCTATACACTGAACAATGGCAAGACTCTTACCAAACCGTTCCCTTAACCCCCGAGCAGGTAGCCAACATACCTCCATATAGACCGTGGAGATATGAATGGTGAAAATCTTTTATTTTATATAGACAGTAAAATAATGACAAGACACCATGGACAAACGATAAGGAAGAATCACCTTCAACATAAGAAACTAGTAATTAAAGTCATTAATACAAAACCAATAAAAAAGTGCAAAAGATTAAAAATAAAAAGTATTACACTAAACACTTGTCTTCACCAAGTGATGTAAGAGACTTAGGCAAACATGGCCTTTGATTGTCAAGAACTCTTACGATCAATCTTGGATCCCGAGACGACTCACACACTCTATGATGGACAATGGATGATGGTGGTGGATGATGGTGTTGTGATGGTGGTGGGTGGTGGGTGAAGTGTGAGAGAGGTGGTGTGCCAAGGGATGAGTTGCAAATGTTCCAAGCACTCCTATTTATAGGCTGAACAGAAGCCTGGGCACGGCCCCGTGTCCACTAGGCACGGCCCCGTGTCCATCCGACTCACTCTCTTCATTAATTGCAATTCGTAATTTCATTAAATGTGTCTGCAACAGTTGACCACGCCCCCGTGTCTGCTGAGCACGGCCCCGTGGTGGGCAGTAGAAGCTTCTATCACTTTGTCTTTTCTGCTGACACTTGGGCACGCCCCCGTGCTCACTGAGCACGGGACGTGTTCAGTCTTCTGTCTTCTTGTTTTGCTTTGGGAAGATGCTGTCGGGAGGTCGGGCATGCCACATTTGTTCCTTTTCTTGTATTTATGTTAGATTTAGCTGTATTTTTGCTTCTTTTGTTCATTTGAGCTCATTTAATCCTGAAAATACAAAAGGAAGACAAAAGCACACTTTTTCCAACATTAGTACTAAAAAAGGGTTAGTTTTATGCCACAATTGACGTAATTTATATGTTGCATTGTGCACATCAAATTCCCCCATACTTGAATCTTTGATTGTCCTCAAGCAAAACTCTTTATAATGTGGCTTTTTCACTCCCAAATGGAATGGGTAGAAGAGAAGGTTTTTGGACTTGTCATAGAGTGTCGGGATTTCTAAGATTCTTTATTTAAGTTTTATTTTTATTTATTTACAATCCTATTCATCATGATTTATTAAAAACGTTTCATAAGATAAATTACTTATTAGGGCATAACATGCCTTTTTAAATTTCCATTTATATACAAGTTCACATACCTCACGGGGGATTACTCAACACTCGGCCGAAGGTGTACTTTTAGTGAATCACTCGAGAGCGGCATGGAACTTACTCCTACCATAGGCTTGCCAAGCAATCAATCCTCCTCCTTTTTAACTATATACCTTTGTAAATATCAAGAGGACTTTTTGGGTGAAGGGTTAGGCTTGGGCTAAAGGTTGGTGGTTGGGTTAGTGGTTAGTAAAAGGGCGAAAAGCGTAAAAAGCATCGGTTTTTTTTAAAGACTTTTTATTTTTCACAATTTTAATTTTTTATTTTGATGAACCATTTTTTTTTCAAACAAGGTTAATTTTGATGAACTTGTTTGTTTATTTGGTTTCATCAACTTCTTCTTCTTCTTCTTTTTTTTTTGTAAAGTCATAAGAAAAACCGAGCTTTGTTACTAAAAGAAAGGGTTAAAATAAAAAGGTTTAGGTGGGTAAAAAGGGTGATTGTTTTGGGTTAAGAAATGAAAAGGTTTAGGCTCAAAGGGGTTAACTAGGGGGATTTTGGGTATGTGGTAAAAAAAAATGAAAAATAATGGTGTAGAAAGAAAAAAGGGTTAGTCCTAATGCCTCCATCATTTACTTACTCGGGTTTAAGTTGGTAAGGACCGGGAATGCATTGTCGTGGCAAGTTCTAGAGTCGTACGAACCAAGCGGTTATTCACACAAGAAACGAAAAATGAGCATTTAGTGTAAAGATATGTATTTGCATGCTCAATAAAGGCTCAAAACTCACTTTTGTGGGAATGGGTTTTTATGTGATCAAGTATATATAATCAAATGACAACTAAGCTTGTCATGCCGTTTCATAATTTTCTTATGTTGGTTCTTTTTATCACGACGCTATCGGTTGTAAACTTGTAAAAATATAACCTTGTTAGAACTTGAAATTCCCAACTTAAACTTAGACAAGTAAAATAAATGAAAAAGTTTTTTGAAAAAAAAAATTTTGGGGTGATTAGCGGTTCCAATA